>NW_027490612.1:0-98571 GCF_050948175.1 Xylocopa sonorina
GTCTACGTATCGTAGCAATAGAGTTCTTATGATTCTTAAAACGCGATATCGCATCTCATTTCTATGTTTCATGGTAAGATATAATATGATTTGCGAAGTGTTATGTATTCCTCGTCTACACTTCAAATGAATGTAAATGCGACACTTCCTTGCAAGGAAATAGCGTCTGCAGATGTCTACGTATCGTAGCAATAGATTTCTAATGCTCCTTAAAACGCGATATCGCATCTCATTTCTATGTTTCATGGTAAGATATAATATGATTTGCGAGGTGTCATGTATTCCTCGTCTACAACTTCAAATGAATGTAAATGCGACACTTACTTGCCAGGAAATAGCGTCTGCAGATGTCTAGGTATCGTAGCGATAGAGTTCTAATGCTTCTTAAAACGCGATATCGCATCTCATTTCTATGTTTCATGGTAAGATATAATATGATTTGCGAAGTGTTATGTATTCCTTGTCTACACTTCAAATGAATGTAAATGCGACACTTCCTTGCAAGGAAATAGCGTTTGCAGATGTCTACGTATCGTAGCAGTAGTGTTCTTATGATACTTAAAACGCGATATTGCATCTCATTTCTATGTTTCATGGTAAGATATAATATGATTTGCGAAGTGTTATGTATTCCTCGTCTATACTTCATATGAATGTAAATGCGACACTTCCTTGCAAGGAAATAGCGTTTGCAGATGTCTACGTACCGTAGCAATAGAGTTTTTATGATTCTTAAAGCGCGATATCGCATCTCATTTCTATGTTTCATGGTAAGATATAATATGATTTGCGAAGTGTTATGTATTCCTCGTCTACACTTCAAATGAATGTGAATGCCACACTTCCTCGCTAGGAAATAGCGTTTGCAGATATCTACGTATCGTAGCAATGGAGTTCTTATGATTCTTAAAACGCCATATCGCATCTCATTTCTATGTTTCATGGTAGGATATAATATGATTTGCGAAGTGTTATGTATTCTTCGTCTACGATTCAAATGAATGTAAATGCGACACTTCCTTCCAAGGAAATAGCGTTTGCAGATGTCTATGTATCGTAGCAATAGAGTTCTTATGATTCTTTAAACGCGATATCGCATCTCATTTCTATGTTTCTTGGTAAGATATAATATGATTTGCGAAGTGTCATGTATTGCTCGTCTACACTTCAATTAATGAAAATGCGACACTTCCTTGCAAGGAAATAGCGTTTGCAGATGTCTACCTATCGTAGCAATAGAGTTCTAATGCTTCTTAATACGCGATGTCGCATCTCATTTCTATGTTTCATGGCAAGTTATAATATTCATTGCGAAGTGTTAATGCATTCCTCGTATACGATTCAAATGAATGTAAATGCGACACTTCCTTGCAAGGAAATAGCGTCTGCAGATGTCTACGTATCGTAGCAATAGATTTCTAATGCTTCTTAAAACGCGATATTGCTTCTCATTCCTATGTTTTATGGTAAGATATAATATGATTTGCGAAGTGTCATGTATTCCTCGTCTACACTTCAAATGAATGTAAATGCGATACCTCCTTGCTAGGAAATAGCGTCTGCAGATGTCTACGTATTGAAGCAATAGAGTTCTAATGCTTCTTAATACGCGATGTCGCATCGCATTTCTATGTTTCATGGTAAGATATAATATTCATTGCGAAGTGTTATGCATTCCTCGTAAACGATTCAAATGAATGTAAATGCGACACTTCCTTGCAAGGAAATAGCGTCTGCAGATGTCTACGTATCGTAGCAATAGATTTCTAATGCTTCTTAAAACGCGATATTGCATCTCATTCCTATGTTCATGGTAAGATATAATATGATTTGCGAAGTGTCATGTATTCCTCGTCTACAACTTCAAATGAATGTAAATGCGACACTTCCTTGCCAGGAAATAGCGTCTGCAGATGTCTAGGTATCGTAGCGATAGAGTTCTAATGCTTCTTAAAACGCGATATCGCATCTCATTTCTATGCTTCATGGAAAGATATAATATGATTTGCGAAGTGTCATGTATTCCTCGTCTACACTTCAAATGAATGTAAATGCGATACTTCCTTGATAGGAAATAGCGTCTGCAGATGTCTAGGTATCGTAGCAATAGAGTCAAATGCTTCTTAAAACGAGATATTGCATCTCATTTCTATGTTTCATGGTAAGATATAATATGATTTGCGAAGTGTCATGTATTCCTCGTCTACACTTCAAATGAATGTAAATGCGACACTTCCTTGCAAGGAAATAGCGTCTGCAGATGTCTACGTATCGTAGCAATAGATTTCTAATGCTTCTTAAAACGCGATATCGCATCTCATTTCTATGTTTCATGGTAAGATATAATATGATTTGCGAGGTGTCATGTATTCCTCGTCTACAACTTCAAATGAATGTAAAATCGACACTTACTTGCCAGGAAATAGCGTCTGCAGATGTCTAGGTATCGTAGCGATAGAGTTCTAATGCTTCTTAAAACGCGATATCGCATCTCATTTCTATGTTTCATGGTAAGATATAATATGATTTGCGAAGTGTTATGTATTCCTCGTCTACACTTCAAATGAATGTAAATGCGACACTTCCTTGCAAGGAAATAGCGTTTGCAGATGTCAACGTATCGAAGCAATAGAGTTCAAATGCTTCTTAAAACGAGATATTGCATCTCATATCTATGTTTCATGATAGGATATAATATTCATTGCGAAGTGTTATGCATTCCTCGTCAACGATTCAAATGAACGTAAATGCGACACTTCCTTGCAAGGAGATAGCGTTTGCAGATGTCCACATATCGTAGCAATAGTGTTCTTATGATTCTTAAAACGCGATATCGCATCTCATTTCTATGTTTCATGGTAAGATATAATATGATTTGCGAAGTGTTATGTATTCCTCGTCTACACTTCAAATGAATGTAAATGCGACACTTCCTTGCAAGGAAATAGCGTTTGCAGATGTCTACGTATCGAAGCAATAGAGTTCAAATGCTTCTTAAAACGCGATATCGCATCTCATTTCTATGTTTCATGGTAAGATATAATATGATTTTGCGAAGTGTTATGTATTCCTTGTCTACACTTCAAATGAATGTAAATGCGACACTTCCTTGCAAGGAAATAGCGTTTGCAGATGTCTACGTATCGAAGCAATAGAGTTCAAATGCTTCTTAAAACGAGATATTGCATCTCATATCTATGTTTCATGATAAGATATAATATTCATTGCGAAGTGTTATGCATTCCTCGTATACGATTCAAATGAATGAAAATGCGACACTTCCTTCCAAGGAAATAGCGTTTGCAGTTGTCTACGTATCGTAGCAATAGAGTTCTTATGATTCTTAAAACGCGATATCGCATCTCATTTCTATGTTTCATGGTAAGATATAATATGATTTGCGAGTGTATGTATTCAGTCTGTATTCCTCGTCGATTCAAATGAATGTAAATGCGACACTTCCTTGCAAGGAAATAGCGTTTGCAGATGTCTACGTATCGTAGGAATAGAGTTCTAATGCTTCTTAATACGCGATGTCGCATCGCATTTCTATGTTTCATGGTAAGATATAATATTCATTGCGAAGTGTTATGCATTCCTCGTATACGATTCAAATGAATGTAAATGCGACACTTCCTTGCAAGGAAATAGCGTCTGCAGATGTCTACGTATCGTAGCAATAGATTTCTAATGCTTCTTAAAACGCGATATTGCATCTCATTCCTATGTTTTATGGTAAGATATAATATGATTTGCGAAGTGTCATGTATTCCTCGTCTACACTTCAAATGAATGTAAATGCGATACCTCCTTGCTAGGATATAGCGTCTGCAGATGTCTACGTTTTGAAGCAATAGAGTTCTAATGCTTCTTAAAACGAGATATTCCATCTCATATCTATGTTTCATGATATGATATAATATTCATTGCGAAGTGTTATGCATTCCTCGTCTACGATTCAAATGAAAGTAAATGCGACACTTCCTTGCAAGGAAATTGCGATTGCAGATGTCTGCGTATCGTAGCAATAGAGTTCTTATGATTCTTAAAACGCGATATCGCATCTCATTTCTATGTTTCATGGTATGATATAATATGATTTGCGAAGTGTTGTGTATTACTCGTCTACACTTCATATGAATGTAAATGCGACACTTCCTTGCAAAGAAATAGCGTTTGCAGATGTCTACGTATCTTAGCAATAGATTTCTAATGCTTCTTAAAACGCGATATCGCATCACATTTCTATGTTTCATGGAAAGATATAATATGATTTGCGAAGTGTCATGTATTCCTCGTCTACACTTCAAATGAATGTAAATGCAATACTTCCTTGCTAGGAAATAGCGTCTGCAGATGTCTAGGTATCGTAGCAATAGAGTTCAAATGCTTCTTAAAACGAGATATTGCATCTCATATCTGTGTTTCATGATAAGATATAATATTCATAGCGAAGTGTTATGCATTCCTCGTATTCGATTCAAATGAATGTAAATGCGACACTTCCTTGCAAGGAAATAGCGTTTGCAGTTGTCTACGTATCGTAGCAATAGAGTTCTTATGATTCTTAAAACGCGATATCGCATCACATTTCTATGTTTCATGGTAAGATATAATATGATTTGCGAAGTGTTATGTATTCCTCGTCTACACTTCAAATGAATGTAAATGCGACACTTCCTTGCAAGGAAATAGCGTCTGCAGATGTCTACGTATCGTAGCAATAGATTTCTAATGCTTCTTAAAACGCGATATCGCATCTCATTTCTATGTTTCATGGTAAGATATAATATGATTTGCGAAGTGTCATGTATTCCTCGTCTACAACTTCAATGAATGTAAATGCGACACTTCCTTGCCAGGAAATAGCGTCTGCAGATGTCTAGGTATCGTAGCGATAGAGTTCTAATGCTTCTTAAAACGCGATATCGCATCTCATTTCTATGCTTCATGGAAAGATATAATATGATTTGCGAAGTGTCATGTATTCCTCGTCTACACTTCAAATGAATGTAAATGCGATACTTCCTTGCTAGGAAATAGCGTCTGCAGATGTCTAGGTATCGTAGCAATAGAGTCAAATGCTTCTTAAAATGAGATATTGCATCTCATTTCTATGTTTCATGGTAAGATATAATATGATTTGCGAAGTGTCATGTATTCCTCGTCTACACTTCAAATGAATGTAAATGCGACACTTCCTTGCAAGGAAATAGCGTCTGCAGATGTCTACGTATCGTAGCAATATATTTCTTATGCTTCTTAAAATGCGGTATCGCATCTCATTTCCATGTTTCATGGTAAGACATAGTATGATTTGCGAAGTGCCATGTATTCCTCGTCTACACTTCAAATGAATGCAAGTGCGACACTTCCTTGCAAGGAAATAGCGTTTGCAGATGTCTACGTATCGTAGAAATAGATTTCTAATGCTTCTTAAAACGCGGTATCGCATCTCATTTCTATGTTTCATGGTAAGATATAATATGATTTGCGAAGTGTCATGTATTCCTCGTCTACAACTTCAAATGAATGTAAATGCGACACTTCCTTGCCAGGAAATAGCGTCTGCAGATGTCTAGGTATCGTAGCGATAGAGTTCTAATGCTTCTTAAAACGCGATATCGCATCTCATTTCTATGCTTCATGGAAAGATATAATATGATTTGCGAAGTGTCATGTATTCCTCGTCTACACTTCAAATGAATGTAAATGCGATACTTCCTTGCTAGGAAATAGCGTCTGCAGATGTCTAGGTATCGTAGCAATAGAGTCAAATGCTCCTTAAAGCGAGATATTGCATCTCATTTCTATGTTTCATGGTAAGATATAATATGATTTGCGAAGTGTCATGTATTCCTCGTCTACACTTCAAATGAATGTAAATGCGACACTTCCTTGCAAGGAAATAGCGTCTGCAGATGTCTACGTATCGTAGCAATATATTTCTTATGCTTCTTAAAATGCGGTATCGCATCTCATTTCCATGTTTCATGGTAAGACATAGTATGATTTGCGAAGTGCCATGTATTCCTCGTCTACACTTCAAATGAATGCAAGTGCGACACTTCCTTGCAAGGAAATAGCGTTTGCAGATGTCTACGTATCGAAGCAATAGATTTCTAATGCTTCTTAAAACGCGATATCGCATCTTATTTCTATGTTTCATGGTAAGATATAATATGATTTGCGAAGTGTCATGTATTCCTCGTCTACGATTCAAATGAATGTAAATCCGACACTTCCTTGCAAGGAAATAGCGTTTGCAGATGTCTACGTATCGTAGCAGTAGAGTTCTAATGCTTCTTAAAACGCGATATCGCATCTCATTTCTATGTTTCATGGTAAGATATAATGTGATTTGCGAAGTATCATGTATTCCTCGTCTACACTTCAAATGAATGTAAATGCGACACTTCCTTGCCAGGAAATAGCGTTTGCAGATGTCTACGTATCGAAGCAATAGAGTTCAAATCCTTCTTAAAACGCGATATCGCATCTCATTTCTATGCTTCATGGTAAGATATAATATGATTTGCGAAGTGTTATGTATTCCCAGTCTACACTTCAAATGAATGTAAATGCGACACTTCCTTGCAAAGAAATAGCGTTTGCAGATGTCTACGTATCTTAGCAATAGATTTCTAATGCTTCTTAAAACGAGATATCGCATCTCATTTCTATGTTTCATGGTAAGATATAATATGATTTGCGAAGTGTTATGTATTCCTCGTCTACACTTCATATGAATGTAAATGCGACTCTTCCTTGCAAGGAAATAGCGTTTGCATTTGTCTACGTATCGTAGAAATAGAGTTCTTATGATTATTAAAACGCGATATCGCATCTCATTTCTATGATTCATGGTAAGATATAATATGATTGGCGAAGTGTTATGTATTCTAGTCTACACTTCAAATGAATGTAAATGCGACACTTCCTTGCAAGGAAATAGCGTTTACAGATGTCTACCTATCGTAGCAATAGAGTTCTAATGCTTCTTAAAACGCGATATCGCATCTCATTTCTATGTTTCATGGTAAGATATAATATGATTTGCGAAGTGTTATATATTCCTCGTCTACACTTCAAATGAATGTAAATGCGGCACTTCCTTGCTAGGAAATAGTGTCTGCAGATGTCTACGTATCGAAGCAATAGAGTTCTTATGATTCTTAAAACGCGATATCGCATCTCATTTCTATGTTCATGGTAAGATATAATATTCATTGCGAAGTGTTATGCATTCCTCGTCTACGATTCAAATGAATGTAAATGCGACACTTCCTTGCAAGGAAATAGCGTTTGCAGATGTCTACGTATCGTAGCAATAGAGTTTTTATGATTCTTAAAACTCGATATCGCATCTCATTTCTATATTTCATGGTAAGATATATATGATTTGCGAAGTGTTATGTATTCCTCGTCTACACTCCAAAAGATTGTGAATGCGACACTTCCTTGCAAGGAAATAGCGTTTGCAGATATCTACGTATCGTAGCAATGGAATTCTTATGATTCTTAAAACGCGATATCGCATCTCATTTCTACGTTTCGTGGTAAGATATAACATGATTTGCGAAGTGTTATGTATTCCTCGTCTACACTTCAAATGAATGTAAATGCGACACTTCCTTGCAAGGAAATAGCGTCTGCAGATGTCTACGTATCGTAGCAACAGAGTTCTTATGATTCTTAAAACGCGATATCGCATCTCATATCTATGTTTCATGATAAGATATAATATTCATTGCGAAGTGTTATGCATTCCTCGTATACGATTCAAATGAATGTGAATGCGATACTTCCTTGCAAGGAAATAGCGTTTGCAGATGTCTACCTATCGTAGCAATAGAGTTCTTATGATTCTTTAAAACGCGATATTGCATCTCATTTCTATGTTTCATGGTAAGATACAATATGATTTGCGAAGTGTTATGTATTCCTCGTCTACTCTTCAAATGAATGTAAATGCGGCACTTCCTTGCTAGGAAATAGTGTCTGCAGATGTCTAGGTATCGTAGCGATAGAGTTCTAATGCTTCTTAAAACGCGATATCGCATCTCATTTCTATGTTTCATGGTAAGATATAACATAATTTGCGATGTGTTATGTATTCCTCGTCTACACTTCAAATGAATGTGAATGCGATACTTCCTCGCTAGGAAATAGCGTTTGCAGATGTCTACGTATCGTAGCAATAGATTTCCAATGCTTCTTAAAACGCGATATCGCATCTCATTTCTATGTTTCATGGTAAGATATAATATGATTTGCGAAGTGTTATGTATTCCTCGTCTACACTTCAAATGAATGTAAATGCGACACTTCCTTGCAAGGAAATAGCGTTTGCAGATATCTACGTATCGTAGCATTGGAGTTCTTATGATTCTTAAAACGCGATATCGCATCTCAATTCTATGTTTCATGGTAAGATATAATATGATTTGCGCAGTGTTATGCATTCCTCGTCTACAGTTCAAATGAATGTAAATGCGAAACTTCCTTGCAAGGAAATAGCGTTTGCAGATGTCTACGTATCGTAGCAATAGATCTCTAATGCTTCTTAAAACGCGATATCGCATCTCATTTCTATGTTTCATGGTAAGATATAATATGATTTGCGAAGTGTTATGTATTCCTCGTTCTACACTTCAAATGAATGTAAATGCGACACTTCCTTGCAAGGAAATAGCGTTTGCAGATATCTACGTATCGTAGCATTGGAGTTCTTATGATTCTTAAAACGGCGATATCGCATCTCAATTCTATGTTTCATGGTAAGATATAATATGATTTGCGCAGTGTTATGCATTCCTCGTCTACAGTTCAAATGAATGTAAATGCGAAACTTCCTTGCAAGGAAATAGCGTTTGCAGATGTCTACGTATCGTAGCAATAGATCTCTAATGCTTCTTAAAACGCGATATCGCATCTCATTTCTATGTTTCATGGTAAGATATAATATGATTTGCGAAGTGTTATGTATTCCTCGTCAACACTTCAAATGAATGCAAATGCGACACTTCCTTGCAAGGAAATAGCGTTTGCAGATGTCTACGTATCGAAGCAATAGCTTTCTAAAGCTTCTTAAAACGCGATATCGCATCTCATTTCTATGTTTCATGGTAAGACATAGTATGATTTGCGAAGTGCCATGTATTCCTCGTCTACACTTCAAATGAATGTAAATGCGACACTTCCTTGCAAGGAAATAGCGTTTGCAGATGTCTACGTATCCTAGCAATAGAGTTTTTATGATTCTTAAAACGCGATATCGCATCTCATTTCTATGTTTCATGGTAAGATATAATATGATTTGCGAAGTGTTATGTATTCCTCGTCTACACTTCAAATGAATGTAAATGCGACACTTCCTTGCAAAGAAATAGCGTTTGCAGATGTCTACGTATCGTAGCAATAGATTCCTAATGCTTCTTAAAACGCGATATCGCATCTCATTTCTATGTTTCATGGTAAGATATAACATGATTTGCGAAGTGTTATGTATTCCTCGTCTACACTTCAAATGAATGTGAGTGCGATACTTCCTCGCTAGGAAATAGCGTCTGCAGATGTCTACGTATCGTAGCAACAGAGTTCTTATGATTCTTAAAACGCGATATCGCATCTCATATCTATGTTCCATGATAAGATATAATATTCATTGCGAAGTGTTATGCATTCCTCGTATACGATTCAAATGAATGTGAATGCGATACTTCCTTGCAAGGAAATAGCGTTTGCAGATGTCTACCTATCGTAGCAATAGAGTTCTTATGATTCTTAAAACGCGATATTGCATCTCATTTCTATGTTTCATGGTAAGATACAATATGATTTGCGAAGTGTTATGTATTCCTCGTCTACTCTTCAAATGAATGTAAATGCGGCACTTCCTTGCTAGGAAATAGTGTCTGCAGATGTCTAGGTATCGTAGCGATAGAGTTCTAATGCTTCTTAAAACGCGATATCGCATCTCATTTCTATGTTTCATGGTAAGATATAACATAATTTGCGATGTGTTATGTATTCCTCGTCTACACTTCAAATGAATGTGAATGCGATACTTCCTCGCTAGGAAATAGCGTTTGCAGATGTCTACGTATCGTAGCAATAGCATTCTAATGCTTCTTAAAACGCGATATCGCAATCTCATTTATATGTTTCATGGTAAGATATAATATGATTTGCGAAGTGTTATATATTCCTCGTCTACACTTCAAGTGAATGTAAATGCGGCACTTCCTTGCTAGGAAATAGTGTCTGCAGATGTCTAGGTATCGTAGCGATAGAGTTCTAATGCTTCTTAAAACGCGATATCGCATCTCATTTCTATGTTTCATGGTAAGATATAATATGATTTGCGGAGTGTTATATATTCCTCGTCTACACTTCAAATGAATGTAAATGCGGCACTTCCTTGCTAGGAAATAGTGTCTGCAGATGTCTAGGTATCGTAGCGATAGAGTTCTAATGCTTCTTAAAACGCGATATCGCATCTCATTTCTACGTTTCGTGGAAAGATATAATATGAATTGCGAAGTGTTATGTATTCCTCGTCTACACTTCAAATGAATGTGAATGCCACACTTCCTCGCAGGGAAATAGCGTTTGCAGATGTCCACGTATCGTAGCAATAGGGTTCTTATGATTCTTAAAACGCGATATCGCATCTCATTTCTATGTTTCATGGTAAGATATAATATGATTTGCGAAGTGTTATGTATTCCTCGTCTACACTTCAAATGAATGTAAATGCGACACTTCCTTGCAAGCAAATAGCGTTTGCAGATGTCTACGTATCGAAGCAATAGAGTTCTTATGATTCTTAAAACGCGATATCGCATCTCATTTCTATGTTTCATGGTAAGATATAATATTCATTGCGAAGTGTTATGCATTCCTCGTCTACGATTCAAATGAATGTAAATGCGACACTTCCTTGCAAGGAAATAGCGTTTGCAGATGTCTACGTATCGTAGCAATAGAGTTTTTATGATTCTTAAAACTCGGTATCGCATCTCATTTCTATATTTCATGGTAAGATATAATATGATTTGCGAAGTGTTATGTATTCCTCGTCTACACTCCAAATGATTGTGAATGCGACACTTCCTTGCAAGGAAATAGCGTTTGCAGATATCTACGTATCGTAGCAATGGAATTCTTATGATTCTTAAAACGCGATATCGCATCTCATTTCTACGTTTCGTGGTAAGATATAACATGATTTGCGAAGTGTTATGTATTCCTCGTCTACACTTCAAATGAATGTGAATGCGATACTTCCTCGCTAGGAAATAGCGTTTGCAGATGTCTACGTATCGTAGCAATAGCTTTCTAATGCTTCTTAAAACGCGATATCGCATCTCATTTCTATGTTTCATGGTAAGATATAATATGATTTGCGGAGTGTTATATATTCCTCGTCTACACTTCAAATGAATGTAAATGCGGCACTTCCTTGCTAGGAAATAGTGTCTGCAGATGTCTAGGTATCGTAGCGATAGAGTTCTAATGCTTCTTAAAACGCGATATCGCATCTCATTTCTATGTTTCATGGTAAGATATAATATGATTTGCGGAGTGTTATATATTCCTCGTCTACACTTCAAATGAATGTAAATGCGGCACTTCCTTGCTAGGAAATAGTGTCTGCAGATGTCTAGGTATCGTAGCGATGGAGTTCTAATGCTTCTTAAAACGCGATATCGCATCTCATTTCTACGTTTCGTGGAAAGATATAATATGAATTGCGAAGTGTTATGTATTCCTCGTCTACACTTCAAATGAATGTGAATGCCACACTTCCTCGCAGGGAAATAGCGTTTGCAGATGTCCACGTATCGTAGCAATAGAGTTCTTATGATTCTTAAGACGCGATATCGCATCTCATTTCTATATTTCATGGTAAGATATAATATGATTTGCGAAGTGTTATGTATTCCTCGTCTACACTTCAAATGAATGTAAATGCGACACTTCCTTGCAAGGAAATGGCGTTTGCAGATGTCTACGTATCCTAGCAATAGAGTTTTTATGATTCTTAAAACGCGATATCGCATCTCATTTCTATGTTTCATGGTAAGATATAATATGATTTGCGAAGTGTTATGTATTCCTCGTCTACACTTCAAATGAATGTAAATGCGACACTTCCTTGCAAAGAAATAGCGTTTGCAGATGTCTACGTATCGTAGCAATAGATTCCTAATGCTTCTTAAAACGCGATATCGCATCTCATTTCTATGTTTCATGGTAAGATATAACATGATTTGCGAAGTGTTATGTATTCCTCGTCTACACTTCAAATGAATGTGAGTGCGATACTTCCTCGCTAGGAAATAGCGTCTGCAGATGTCTACGTATCGTAGCAACAGAGTTCTTATGATTCTTAAAACGCGATATCGCATCTCATATCTATGTTTCATGATAAGATATAATATTCATTGCGAAGTGTTATGCATTCCTCGTATACGATTCAAATGAATGTGAATGCGATACTTCCTTGCAAGGAAATAGCGTTTGCAGATGTCTACCTATCGTAGCAATAGAGTTCTTATGATTCTTAAAACGCGACATTGCATCTCATTTCTATGTTTCATGGTAAGATACAATATGATTTGCGAAGTGTTATGTATTCCTCGTCTACTCTTCAAATGAGTGTAAATGCGGCACTTCCTTGCTAGGAAATAGTGTCTGCAGATGTCTAGGTGTCGTAGCGATAGAGTTCTAATGCTTCTTAAAACGCGATATCGCATCTCATTTCTATGTTTCATGGTAAGATATAACATAATTTGCGATGTGTTATGTATTCCTCGTCTACACTTCAAATGAATGTGAATGCGATACTTCCTCGCTAGGAAATAGCGTTTGCAGATGTCTACGTATCGTAGCAATAGCTTTCTAATGCTACTTAAAACGCGATATCGCATCTCATTTCTATGTTTGATGGTAAGATATAATATGATTTGCGAAGTGTTATGTATTCCTCGTCTACACTTCAAATGAATGTAAATGCGACACTTCCTTGCAGGCAAATAGCGTTTGCAGATGTCTACGTATCGAAGCAATAGAGTTCTTATGATTCTTAAAACGCGATATCGCATCTCATTTCTATGTTTCATGGTAAGATATAATATTCATTGCGAAGTGTTATGCATTCCTCGTCTACGATTCAAATGAATGTAAATGCGACACTTCCTTGCAAGGAAATAGCGTTTGCAGATGTCTACGTATCGTAGCAATAGAGTTTTTATGATGCTTAAAACTCGATATCGCATCTCATTTCTATATTTCATGGTAAGATATAATATGATTTGCGAAGTGTTATGTATTCCTCGTCTACACTCCAAATGATTGTGAATGCGACACTTCCTTGCAAGGAAATAGCGTTTGCAGATATCTACGTATCGTAGCATTGGAGTTCTTATGATTCTTAAAACGCGATATCGCATCTCAATTCTATGTTTCATGGTAAGATATAATATGATTTGCGCAGTGTTATGCATTCCTCGTCTACAGTTCAAATGAATGTAAATGCGAATCTTCTTGCAAGGAAATAGCGTTTGCAGATGTCTACGTATCGTAGCAATAGATCTCTAATGCTTCTTAAAACGCGATATCGCATCTCATTTCTATGTTTCATGGTAAGATATAATATGATTTGCGAAGTGTTATATATTCCTCGTCTACACTTCAAATGAATGTAAATGCGGCACTTCCTTGCTAGGAAATAGTGTCTGCAGATGTCTAGGTATCGTAGCGATAGAGTTCTAATGCTTCTTAAAACGCGATATCGCATCTCATTTCTATGTTTCATGGTAAGATATAATATGATTTGCGGAGTGTTATATATTCCTCGTCTACACTTCAAATGAATGTAAATGCGGCACTTCCTTGCTAGGATATAGTGTCTGCAGATGTCTAGGTATCGTAGCGATAGAGTTCTAATGCTTCTTAAAACGCGATATCGCATCTCATTTCTATGTTTCATGGTAAGATATAATATGATTTGCGGAGTGTTATATATTCCTCGTCTACACTTCAAATGAATGTAAATGCGGCACTTCCTTGCTAGGAAATAGTGTCTGCAGATGTCTAGGTATCGTAGCGATGGAGTTCTAATGCTTCTTAAAACGCGATATCGCATCTCATTTCTACGTTTCGTGGAAAGATATAATATGAATTGCGAAGTGTTATGTATTCCTCGTCTACACTTCAAATGAATGTGAATGCCACACTTCCTCGCAGGGGAAATAGCGTTTGCAGATGTCCACGTATCGTAGCAATAGAGTTCTTATGATTCCTAAAACGCGATATCGCATCTCATTTCTATGTTTCATGGTAAGATATAATATGATTTGCGAAGTGTTATGTATTCCTCGTCTACACTTCAAATGAATGTAAATGCGACACTTCCTTGCAAGCAAATAGCGTTTGCAGATGTCTACGTATCGAAGCAATAGAGTTCTTATGATTCTTAAAACGCGATATCGCATCTCATTTCTATGTTTCATGGTAAGATATAATATTCATTGCGAAGTGTTATGCATTCCTCGTCTACGATTCAAATGAATGTAAATGCGACACTTCCTTGCAAGGAAATAGCGTTTGCAGATGTCTACGTATCGTAGCAATAGAGTTTTTATGATCCTTAAAACTCGATATCGCATCTCATTTCTATATTTCATGGTAAGATATAATATGATTTGCGAAGTGTTATGTATTCCTCGTCTACACTCCAAATGATTGTGAATGCGACAACTTCCTTGCAAGGAAATAGCGTTTGCAGATATCTACGTATCGTAGCAATGGAATTCTTATGATTCTTAAAACGCGATATCGCATCTCATTTCTACGTTTCGTGGTAAGATATAACATGATTTGCGAAGTGTTATGTATTCCTCGTCTACACTTCAAATGAATGTGAATGCGATACTTCCGCGCTAGGAAATAGCGTTTGCAGATGTCTACGTATCGTAGCAATAGCTTTCTAATGCTTCTTAAAACGCGATATCGCATCTCATTTCTATGTTTCATGGTAAGATATAATATGATTTGCGGGAGTGTTATATATTCCTCGTCTACACTTCAAATGAATGTAAATGCGGCACTTCCTTGCTAGGAAATAGTGTCTGCAGATGTCTAGGTATCGTAGCGATGGAGTTCTAATGCTTCTTAAAACGCGATATCGCATCTCATTTCTACGTTTCGTGGAAAGATATAATATGAATTGCGAAGTGTTATGTATTCCTCGTCTACACTTCAAATGAATGTGAATGCCACACTTCCTCGCAGGGAAATAGCGTTTGCAGATGTCCACGTATCGTAGCAATAGAGTTCTTATGATTCTTAAAACGCGATATCGCATCTCATTTCTATGTTTCATGGTAAGATATAATATGATTTGCGAAGTGTTATGTATTCCTCGTCTACACTTCAAATGAATGTAAATGCGACACTTCCTTGCAAGCAAATAGCGTTTGCAGATGTCTACGTATCGAAGCAATAGAGTTCTTATGATTCTTAAAACGCGATATCGCATCTCATTTCTATGTTTCATGGTAAGATATAATATTCATTGCGAAGTGTTATGCATTCCTCGTCTACGATTCAAATGAATGTAAATGCGACACTTCCTTGCAAGGAAATAGCGTTTGCAGATGTCTACGTATCGTAGCAATAGAGTTTTTATGATTCTTAAAACTCGATATCGCATCTCATTTCTATATTTCATGGTAAGATATAATATGATTTGCGAAGTGTTATGTATTCCTCGTCTACACTCCAAATGATTGTGAATGCGACACTTCCTTGCAAGGAAATAGCGTTTGCAGATATCTACGTATCGTAGCAATGGAATTCTTATGATTCTTAAAACGCGATATCGCATCTCATTTCTACGTTTCGTGGTAAGATATAACATGATTTGCGAAGTGTTATGTATTCCTCGTCTACACTTCAAATGAATGTGAATGCGATACTTCCTTGCTAGGAAATAGCGTTTGCAGATGTCTACGTATCGTAGCAATAGCTTTCTAATGCTTCTTAAAACGCGATATCGCATCTCATTTCTATGTTTCATGGTAAGATATAATATGATTTGCGGAGTGTTATATATTCCTCGTCTACACTTCAAATGAATGTAAATGCGGCACTTCCTTGCTAGGAAATAGTGTCTGCAGATGTCTAGGTATCGTAGCGATAGAGTTCTAATGCTTCTTAAAACGCGATATCGCATCTCATTTCTATGTTTCATGGTAAGATATAATATGATTTGCGGAGTGTTATATATTCCTCGTCTACACTTCAAATGAATGTAAATGCGGCACTTCCTTGCTAGGAAATAGTGTCTGCAGATGTCTAGGTATCGTAGCGATGGAGTTCTAATGCTTCTTAAAACGCGATATCGCATCTCATTTCTACGTTTCGTGGTAAGATATAATATGAATTGCGAAGTGTTATGTATACCTCGTCTACACTTCAAATGAATGTGAATGCCACACTTCCTCGCAGGGAAATAGCGTTTGCAGATGTCCACGTATCGTAGCAATAGAGTTCTTATGATTCTTAAAACGCGATATCGCATCTCATTTCTATGTTTCATGGTAAGATATAATATGATTTGCGAAGTGTTATGTATTCCTCGTCTACACTTCAAATGAATGTAAATGCGACACTTCCTTGCAGGCAAATAGCGTTTGCAGATGTCTACGTATCGAAGCAATAGAGTTCTTATGATTCTTAAAACGCGATATCGCATCTCATTTCTATGTTTCATGGTAAGATATAATATTCATTGCGAAGTGTTATGCATTCCTCGTCTACGATTCAAATGAATGTAAATGCGACACTTCCTTGCAAGGAAATAGCGTTTGCAGATGTCTACGTATCGTAGCAATAGAGTTTTTATGATTCTTAAAACTCGATATCGCATCTCATTTCTATATTTCATGGTAAGATATAATATGATTTGCGAAGTGTTATGTATTCCTCGTCTACACTCCAAATGATTGTGAATGCGACACTTCCTTGCAAGGAAATAGCGTTTGCAGATATCTACGTATCGTAGCATTGGAGTTCTTATGATTCTTAAAACGCGACATCGCATCTCAATTCTATGTTTCATGGTAAGATATAATATGATTTGCGCAGTGTTATGCATTCCTCGTCTACAGTTCAAATGAATGTAAATGCGAAACTTCCTTGCAAGGAAATAGCGTTTGCAGATGTCTACGTATCGTAGCAATAGATCTCTAATGCTTCTTAAAACGCGATATCGCATCTCATTTCTATGTTTCATGGTAAGATATAATATGATTTGCGAAGTGTTATGTATTCCTCGTCAACACTTCAAATGAATGCAAATGCGACACTTCCTTGCAAGGAAATAGCGTTTGCAGATGTCTACGTATCGAAGCAATAGCTTTCTAAAGCTTCTTAAAACGCGATATCGCATCTCATTTCTATGTTTCATGGTAAGACATAGTATGATTTGCGAAGTGCCATGTATTCCTCGTCTACACTTCAAATGAATGTAAATGCGACACTTCGTTGCAAGGAAATAGCGTTTGCAGATGTCTACGTATCCTAGCAATAGAGTTTTTATGATTCTTAAAACGCGATATCGCATCTCATTTCTATGTTTCATGGTAAGATATAATATGATTTGCGAAGTGTTATGTATTCCTCGTCTACACTTCAAATGAATGTAAATGCGACACTTCCTTGCAAAGAAATAGCATTTGCAGATGTCTACGTATCGTAGCAATAGATTCCTAATGCTTCTTAAAACGCGATATCGCATCTCATTTCTATGTTTCATGGTAAGATATAACATGATTTACGAAGTATTATGTATTCCTCGTCTACACTTCAAATGAATGTGAGTGCGATACTTCCTCGCAAGGAAATAGCGTTTGCAGATGTCTACGTATCGTAGCAATAGCTTTCTAATGCTTCTTAAAACGCGATATGCCATCTCATTTCTATGTTTCATGGTAAGATATAATATGATTTGCGAAGTGTCATGTATTCCTCGTCTACACTTCAAATGAATGTAAATGCGACACTTCCTTGCAAGGAAATAGCGTCTGCAGATGTCTACGTATCGTAGCAATAGGTTTCTAATGCTTCTTAAAACGCGATATCGCATCTCATTCCTATGTTTCATGATAAGATATAATATTCATTGCGAAGTGTTATGCATTCCTCGTCTACGATTCAAATGAATGTAAATACGACACTTCCTTGCAAGCAAATAGCGTTTGCAGATGTCTACGTATCGAAGCAATAGAGTTCTTATGATTCTTAAAACGCGATATCGCATCTCATTTCTATATTTCATGGTAAGATATAATATGATTTGCGAAGTGTTATGTATTCCTCGTCTACACTCCAAATGATTGTGAATGCGACACTTCCTTGCAAGGAAATAGCGTTTGCAGATGTCTACGTATCGTAGCAATGGAGTTCTTATGATTCTTAAAACGCGATATCGCATCTCAATTCTATGTTTCATGGTAAGATATAATATGATTTTCGAAGTGTTATGCATTCCTCGTCTACACTTCAAATGAATGTAAATGCGAAACTTCCTTGCAAGGAAATAGCGTTTGCAGATGTCTACGTATCGTAGCAATAGATTTCTAATGCTTCTTAAAACGCGATATCGCATCTCATTTCTATGTTTCATGGTAAGATATAATATGATTTGCGAAGTGTTATGTGTAACGTCAGTCGTACCGCCTGCCACCCTCCGGCGTCCACCTCATCATCCCCAGCATCCGTATCCGGAGCCCCTGCACACGGGCCACCCGCCGACTCGCCGTCCCTACAGAAGGAGACAAAGGTACGAGAGGGAAGAGGGATGCAGCATGCCGCGCCCACGCGCGATCTCCACACACGAGGGGGAGGACTTCACCCCGTATTACGAGGGCGAGGAGCTCTCCGACACATACTGGGTCGAATCCCCAGCGATCACGAAGCCCTATACGTACTTCTCGTACATGTGGGATTAGAATAAGCACACTACTCATATATGTACATACACACCAACACACACCTAGATTTAAGTAAATATATGTATATATTTTATTCATGCACGGTTATGTTCCGTGCACTCGCGCGCACACTCGACGCTCGCGGCTCACGCTTAACGCGGGCCGCGCCCCACTCCGAACGGCCGCCCCACCACGAGGGCCGAGCGGCCGCCCTACTCCGACCGTCCGCCCCACCGCGAGGGCCCAGCGACTCGCGCGCCGCGCGACCCGAGGAGGTCGCGGACGCGAGATCCGAGAGTCAGTTCCAATCTCACCTCCGAACTGGAGAGTTGGTATCTCATCTCCGAACTGGAGAGTTCGTATCTCATCTCCGAACCGGGGAGTTCTAATCCAGCATCCGAACGATGCACTTCCGATCCGAGCAATAGGCTCATTCGCAACGAGCAATTAGCTCTAATGCATTCGTCTCTATCCATACTCCCATAGCGGAGTCCATTCGATACTTTATACTATTTCTAATTCTCATTGTAATCGCTAGTCAGTAACTTAGAACTTAGTCAAGTGTATTTAGTATAGTGAAATCATAGAATATAGTTTATTTTTACCAGATTCAAAGTATCTTTATTCGAGTTCAAATACAATTCCTTAATTCTACTCCACGGGTACGCTCGCGATTATTCTATTTCTATATCTCATCTGCGATAGTCTTGAGGCTCGACGACTAGAGCGAACCAGCGCTTAGTTGCTCCATCCTCACTTCTACCGTATACAGAATATCTTGCGCCCAGGTTGATCCCGGTAAGCTAGAGCGAACCAACGCTTAGCCGCGCCGTACTCGACCGAAGTTCAAGTATTCTCGGCGAGCCTTGCACCTCCGACAAAGCGTACACGACGCGCGGGGAGGAGAGAGTTTATTCGTCGTCTCGCTCGGGAATACGTGGGTGATGCACCAGAATATTCAATTTCCTACGTTCGAGTCCTGGTTCCTGTGAAGGAGGTTTCCTTCGCCGCACGACCCGTACGAGTCGCCAATCGTCAGGGCCAAACGCCGATACCTGCCAGCCGGAGTCAACCCGCCTGGACGCTTATTCCCGTAGACGTACCTCCGTTCCAGCCGTACGCCGCCGCCATCCCGGTTGCGGATCCAAGGCGCTCCAGGTACCTGGAAAGAGAAATCAGACAGCGGAATCAAGCCTTCGCAAGGTAAGTTTAGTGTTAATTACCGTTTTATCGAGTCCGAAACGCCAACGAACCCGGTCCGGACGCAATTCGCGTTATTCTCGGGAACGGTTACGACTTTGTGCCACCGTTGCGAGCGCAACCGCACCTCGGGACGTGACATATGTATTCCTCGTCAACACTTCAAATGAATGCAAATGCGACACTTCCTTGCAAGGAAATAGCGTTTGCAGATGTCTACGTATCGAAGCAATAGCTTTCTAAAGCTACTTAAAACGCGATATCGCATCTCATTTCTATGTTTCATGATAAGATATAATATTCATTGCGAAGTGTTATGCATTCCTCGTCTACGATTCAAATGAATGTAAATACGACACTTCCTTGCAAGCAAATAGCGTTTGCAGATGTCTACGTATCGAAGCAATAGAGTTCTTATGATTCTTAAA
Organism: Xylocopa sonorina; assembly: GCF_050948175.1. Lineage (NCBI taxonomy): Eukaryota > Metazoa > Arthropoda > Insecta > Hymenoptera > Apidae > Xylocopa > Xylocopa sonorina. The sequence goes on from NW_027490612.1 coordinate 20,636, forward strand.
ACGCGATATCGCATCTCATTTCTATATTCCATGGTAAGATATAATATGATTTGCGAAGTGTTATGTATTCCTCGTCTACACTCCAAATGATTCTGAATGCGACACTTCCTTGCAAGGAAATAGCGTTTGCAGATGTCTACGTATCGTAGCAATGGAGTTCTTATGATTCTTAAAACGCGATATCGCATCTCAATTCTATGTTTCATGGTAAGATATAATATGATTTTCGAAGTGTTATGCATTCCTCGTCTACACTTCAAATGAATGTAAATGCGAAACTTCCTTGCAAGGAAATAGCGTTTGCAGATGTCTACGTATCGTAGCAATAGATTTCTAATGCTTCTTAAAACGCGATATCGCATCTCATTTCTATGTTTCATGGTAAGATATAATATGATTTGCGAAGTGTTATGTATTCCTCGTCAACACTTCAAATGAATGCAAATGCGACACTTCCTTGCAAGGAAATAGCGTTTGCAGATGTCTACGTATCGAAGCAATAGCTTTCTAAAGCTACTTAAAACGCGATATCGCATCTCATTTCTATGTTTCATGGTAAGATATAGTATGATTTGCGAAGTGTCATGTATTCCTCGTCTACACTTCAAATGAATGTAAATGCGACACTTCCTTGCAAGGAAATAGCGTTTGCAGATGTCTACGTATCGAAGCAATAGAGTTCTTATGATACTTAAAACGCGATATCGCATCTCATTTCTACGTTTCGTGGTAAGATATAATATGAATTGCGAAGTGTTATGTATTCCTCGTCTACACTTCAAATGAATGTGAATGCCACACTTCCTCGCAGGGAAATAGCGTTTGCAGATGTCCACGTATCATAGCAATAGAGTTCTTATGATTCTTAAAACGCGATATCGCATCTCATTTCTATGTTTCATGGTAAGATATAATATTCATTGCGAAGTGTTATGCATTCCTCGTCTACGATTCAAATGAATGTAAATGCGACACTTCCTTGCAAGGAAATAGCGTTTGCAGATGTCTACGTATCGTAGCAATAGAGTTTTTATGATTCTTAAAACTCGATATCGCATCTCATTTCTATGTTTCATGGTAAGATATAATATGATTTGCGAAGTGTTATGTATTCCTCGTCTACACTTCAAATGAATGTGAGTGCGATACTTCCTCGCTAGGAAATAGCGTTTGCAGATGTCTACGTATCGTAGCAATAGCTTTCTAATGCTTCTTAAAACGCGATATGCCATCTCATTTCTATGTTTCATGGTAAGATATAATATGATTTGCGAAGTGTCATGTATTCCTCGTCTACACTTCAAATGAATGTAAATGCGACACTTCCTTGCAAGGAAATAGCGTCTGCAGATGTCTACGTATCGTAGCAATAGATTTCTAATGCTTCTTAAAACGCGATATCGCATCTCATTCCTATGTTTCATGATAAGATATAATATTCATTGCGAAGTGTTATGCATTCCTCGTCTACGATTCAAATGAATGTAAATACGACACTTCCTTGCAAGCAAATAGCGTTTGCAGATGTCTACGTATCGAAGCAATAGAGTTCTTATGATTCTTAAAACGCGATATCGCATCTCATTTCTATATTCCATGGTAAGATATAATATGATTTGCGAAGTGTTATGTATTCCTCGTCTACACTCCAAATGATTCTGAATGCGACACTTCCTTGCAAGGAAATAGCGTTTGCAGATGTCTACGTATCGTAGCAATGGAGTTCTTATGATTCTTAAAACGCGATATCGCATCTCAATTCTATGTTTCATGGTAAGATATAATATGATTTTCGAAGTGTTATGCATTCCTCGTCTACACTTCAAATGAATGTAAATGCGAAACTTCCTTGCAAGGAAATAGCGTTTGCAGATGTCTACGTATCGTAGCAATAGATTTCTAATGCTTCTAAAAACGCGATATCGCATCTCATTTCTATGTTTCATGGTAAGATATAATATGATTTGCGAAGTGTTATGTACTCCTCGTCAACACTTCAAATGAATGCAAATGCGACACTTCCTTGCAAGGAAATAGCGTTTGCAGATGTCTACGTATCGAAGCAATAGCTTTCTAAAGCTACTTAAAACGCGATATCGCATCTCATTTCTATGTTTCATGGTAAGATATAGTATGATTTGCGAAGTGTCATGTATTCCTCGTCTACACTTCAAATGAATGTAAATGCGACACTTCCTTGCAAGGAAATAGCGTTTGCAGATGTCTACGTATCGAAGCAATAGAGTTCTTATGATACTTAAAACGCGATATCGCACCTCATTTCTACGTTTCGTGGTAAGATATAATATGAATTGCGAAGTGTTATGTATTCCTCGTCTACACTTCAAATGAATGTGAATGCCACACTTCCTCGCAGGGAAATAGCGTTTGCAGATGTCCACGTATCATAGCAATAGAGTTCTTATGATTCTTAAAACGCGATATCGCATCTCATTTCTATGTTTCATGGTAAGATATAATATTCATTGCGAAGTGTTATGCATTCCTCGTCTACGATTCAAATGAATGTAAATGCGACACTTCCTTGCAAGGAAATAGCGTTTGCAGATGTCTACGTATCGTAGCAATAGAGTTTTTATGATTCTTAAAACTCGATATCGCATCTCATTTCTATGTTTCATGGTAAGATATAATATGATTTGCGAAGTGTTATGTATTCCTCGTCTACACTTCAAATGAATGTGAGTGCGATACTTCCTTGCAAGGAAATAGCGTTTGCAGATGTCTACGTATCGAAGCAATAGCTTTCTAAAGCTACTTAAAACGCGATATCGCATCTCATTTCTATGTTTCATGGTAAGATATAGTATGATTTGCGAAGTGTCATGTATTCCTCGTCTACACTTCAAATGAATGTAAATGCGACACTTCCTTGCAAGGAAATAGCGTTTGCAGATGTCTACGTATCGAAGCAATAGAGTTCTTATGATTCTTAAAACGCGATATCGCATCTCATTTCTACGTTTCGTGGTAAGATATAATATGAATTGCGAAGTGTTATGTATTCCTCGTCTACACTTCAAATGAATGTGAATGCCACACTTCCTCGCAGGGAAATAGCGTTTGCAGATGTCCACGTATCATAGCAATAGAGTTCTTATGATTCTTAAAACGCGATATCGCATCTCATTTCTATGTTTCATGGTAAGATATAATATTCATTGCGAAGTGTTATGCATTCCTCGTCTACGATTCAAATGAATGTAAATGCGACACTTCCTTGCAAGGCAATAGCGTTTGCAGATGTCTACGTATCGTAGCAATAGAGTTTTTATGATTCTTAAAACTCGATATCGCATTTCATTTCTATATTTCATGGTAAGATATTATATGATTTGCGAAGTGTTATGTATTCCTCGTCTACACTCCAAATGATTGTGAATGCGACTCTTCCTTGCAAGGAAATAGCGTTTGCAGATGTCTACGTATCGTAGTAATGGAGTTCTTATGATTCTTAAAACGCGCTATCGCATCTCAATTCTATGTTTCATGGTAAGATATAATATGATTTGCGAAGTGTTATGCATTCCTCGTCTACACTTCAAATGAATGTAAATGCGAAACTTCCTTGCAAGGAAATAGCGTTTGCAGATGTCAACGTATCGTAGCAATAGATTTCTAATGCTTCTTAAAATGCGATATCGCATCTCATTTCTATGTTTCATGGTAAGATATAATATGATTTGCGAAGTGTTATGTATTCCTCGTCAACACTTCAAATGAATGCAAATGCGACACTTCCTTGCAAGGAAATAGCGTTTGCAGATGTCTACGTATCGAAGCAATAGCTTTCTAAAGCTTCCTAAGACGCGATATCGCATCTCATTTCTATGTTTCATGGTAAGATATAACATGATTTGCGAAGTGTTATGTATTCCTCGTCTACACTTCAAATGAATGTGAGTGCGATACTTCCTCGCTAGGAAATAGCGTTTGCAGATGTCTACGTATCGTAGCAATAGCTTTCAGATGCTTCTTAAAACGCGATATGCCATCTCATTTCTATGTTTCATGGTAAGATATAATATGATTTGCGAAGTGTCATGTATTCCTCGTCTACACTTCAAATGAATGTAAATGCGACACTTCCTTGCTAGGAAATAGCGTTTGCAGATGTCTAGGTATCATAGCAATAGAGTTCAAATGCTTCTTGAAACGAGATATTGCATCTCATATCTATGATTCATGATAAGATATAATATTCATTGCGAAGTGTTATGCATTCCTCGTATACGATTCAAATGAATGCAAATGCGACACTTCCTTGCAAGGAAATAGCGTTTGCAGATGTCTACGTATCGAAGCTATAGAGTTTTTATGATTCTTAAAACTCGATATCGCATTTCATTTCTATATTTCATGGTAAGATATTATATGATTTGCGAAGTGTTATGTATTCCTCGTCTACACTCCAAATGATTGTGAATGCGACTCTTCCTTGCAAGGAAATAGCGTTTGCAGATGTCTACGTATCGTAGTAATGGAGTTCTTATGATTCTTAAAAGGCGCTATCGCATCTCAATTCTATGTTTCATGGTAAGATATAATATGATTTGCGAAGTGTTATGCATTCCTCGTCTACACTTCAAATGAATGTAAATGCGAAACTTCCTTGCAAGGAAATAGCGTTTGCAGATGTCAACGTATCGTAGCAATAGATTTCTAATGCTTCTTAAAATGCGATATCGCATCTCATTTCTATGTTTCATGGTAAGATATAATATGATTTGCGAAGTGTTATGTATTCCTCGTCAACACTTCAAATGAATGCAAATGCGACACTTCCTTGCAAGGAAATAGCGTTTGCAGATGTCTACGTATCGAAGCAATAGCTTTCTAAAGCTTCCTAAAACGCGATATCGCATCTCATTTCTATGTTTCATGGTAAGATATAACATGATTTGCGAAGTGTTATGTATTCCTCGTCTACACTTCAAATGAATGTGAGTGCGATACTTCCTCGCTAGGAAATAGCGTTTGCAGATGTCTACGTATCGTAGCAATAGCTTTCTAATGCTTCTTAAAACGCGATATGCCATCTCATTTCTATGTTTCATGGTAAGATATAATATGATTTGCGAAGTGTCATGTATTCCTCGTCTACACTTCAAATGAATGTAAATGCGACACTTCCTTGCTAGGAAATAGCGTTTGCAGATGTCTAGGTATCATAGCAATAGAGTTCAAATGCTTCTTGAAACGAGATATAGCATCTCATATCTATGATTCATGATAAGATATAATATTCATTGCGAAGTGTTATGCATTCCTCGTATACGATTCAAATGAATGCAAATGCGACACTTCCTTGCAAGGAAATAGCGTTTGCAGATGTCTACGTATCGAAGCAATAGCTTTCTAAAGCTTCCTAAAACGCGATATCGCATCTCATTTCTATGTTTCATGGTAAGATATAATATGATTTCCGAAGTGTCATGTATTCCTCGTCTACACTTCAAATGAATGTAAATGCGACACTTCCTTGCAAGGAAATAGCGTTTGCAGATGTCTACGTATCGTAGCAATAGAGTATTTATGATTCTTAAAACGCGATATCGCATCTCATTTCTAGGTTTCATGGTAAGATATTATATGATTTGCGAAGTATCATGTATTCCTCGTCTACACTTCAAATGAATGTAAATGCGACACTTCCTTGCCAGGAAATAGCGTTTGCAGATGTCTACGTATCGAAGCAATAGAGTTCAAATGCTTCTTATAACGCGATATCGCATCTCATTTCTATGTTTCATGGTAAGATATAATATGATTTGCGAAGTGTTATGTATTCCTCGTCTACACTTCAAATGAATGTAAATGCGACACTTCCTTGCAAAGAAATAGCGTTTGCAGATGACTACGTATCTTAGCAATAGATTTCTAATGCTTCTTAAAACGCGATATCGCATCTCATTTCTATGTTTCATGGAAAGATATAATATGATTTGCGAAGTGTCATGTATTCCTCGTCTACACTTCAAATGAATGTAAATGCGATACTTCCTTGCCAGGAAATAGCGCCTGCAGATGTCTACGTATCGTAGCAATAGATTTCTAATGCTTCTTAAAACGCGATATCGCATCTCATTTCTATGTTTCATGGTGAGATATAATATGATTTGCGAAGTATCATGTATTCCTCGTCTACACTTCAAATGAATGTAAATGCGACACTTCCTTGCTAGGAAATAGTGTCTGCAGATGTCTAGGTATCGTAGCGACAGAGTTCTAATGCTTCTTAAAACGCGATATCGCATCTCATTTCTATGTTTCATGGTAAGATATAATATGATTTGCGAAGTGTTATGTATTCCTCGCCTACACTTCATATGAATGTAAATGCGACACTTCCTTGCAAGGAAATAGCGTTTGCAGGTGTCTACCTATCGTAGCAATAGAGTTCTAATGCTTCTTAAAACGCGATATCGCATCTCATTTCTATGTTTCATGGTAAGATATTATATGATTTGCGAAGAATCATGTATTCCTCGTCTACACTTCAAATGAATGTAAATGCGACACTTCCTTGCCAGGAAATAGCGCCTGCAGATGTCTACGTATCGTAGCAATAGATTTCTAATGCTTCTTAAAACGCGATATCGCATCTCATTTCTATGTTTCATGGTAAGATATAATATGATTTGCGAAGTGTTATGTTTTCCTCGTCTACACTTCAAATGAATGTAAATGCGATACTTCCTTGCTAGGAAATAGCGTCTGCAGATGTCTAGGTATCGTAGCAATAGAATTCAAATGCTTCTTAAAACGAGATATTGCATCTCATATCTATGTTTCATGATAAGATATAATATTCATTGCGAAGTGTTATGCATTCCTCGTATACGATTCAAATGAATGTAAATGCGACACTTCCTTGCAAGGAAATAGCGTTTGCAGATGTCTACGTATCGAAGCAATAGAGTTCAAATGCTTCTTAAAACGAGATATTGCATCTCATATCTATGTATCATGATAAGATATAATATTCATTGCGGAGTGTTATGCATTCCTCGTCTACGATTCAAATGAATGTAAATGCGACACTTCCTTGCAGGGAAATAGCGTTTGCAGATGTCTACGTATCGTAGCAATAGAGTTTTTATGATTCTTAAAACGCAATATCGCATCTCATTTCTATGTTTCATGGTAAGATATAATATGATTTGCGAAGTGTCATGTATTCCTCGTCTACACTTCAAGTGAATGTAAATGCGACACTTCCTTGCTAGGAAATAGCGTCTGCACATGTCTAGGTATCGTAGCAATAGTGTTCTAATGCTTCTTAAAACGCGATATCGCATCTCATTTCTATGTTTCATGGTAAGATATAATATGATTTGCGAAGTGTTATGTATTCCTCGTCTACACTTCAAATGAATGTAAACGCGACACTTCCTTGCAAAGAAATAGCGTTTGCAGATGTCTACGTATCTTAGCAATAGATTTCTAAAGCTTCTTAAAACGCGATATCGCATCTCATTTCTATGTTTCATGGAAAGATATAATATGATTTGCGAAGTGTCATGTTTTCCTCGTCTACACTTCAAATGAATGTAAATGCGATACTTCCTTGCTAGGAAATAGCGTCTGCAGATGTCTAGGTATCGTAGCAATAGAATTCAAATGCTTCTTAAAACGAGATATTGCATCTCATATCTATGTTTCATGATAAGATATAATATTCATTGCGAAGTGTTATGCATTCCTCGTATACGATTCAAATGAATGTAAATGCGACACTTCCTTGCAAGGAAATAGCGTTTGCATTTGTCTACGTATCGAAGCAATATATTTCTAATGCTTCTTAGAAAGCGATATCGCATCCCATTTCTATGTTTCATGGTAAGATATAATATGATTTGCGAAGTGTTATGTATTCCTCGTCTACACTTCAAATGAACGTGAATGCCACACTTCCGCGCTAGGAAATAGCGTTTGCAGATGTCTACGTATCGTAGCAATAGAGTTCTTATGATTCTAAAAACGCGATATCGCATCTCATTTCTATGTTTCATGGTAAGATATAATATGATTTGCGAAGTGTTATGTATTCCTCGTCAACACTTCAAATGAATGCAAATGCGACACTTCCTTGCAAGGAAATAGCGTTTGCAGATGTCTACGTATCGAAGCAATAGCTTTCTAAAGCTACTTAAAACGCGATATCGCATCTCATTTCTATGTTTCATGGTAAGATATAGTATGATTTGCGAAGTGTCATGTATTCCTCGTCTACACTTCAAATGAATGTAAATGCGACACTTCCTTGCAAGGAAATAGCGTTTGCAGATGTCTACGTATCGAAGCAATAGAGTTCTTATGATTCTTAAAACGCGATATCGCATCTCATTTCTACGTTTCGTGGTAAGATATAATATGAATTGCGAAGTGTTATGTATTCCTCGTCTACACTTCAAATGAAAGTGAATGCCACACTTCCTCGCAGGGAAATAGCGTTTGCAGATGTCCACGTATCATAGCAATAGAGTTCTTATGATTCTTAAAACGCGATATCGCATCTCATTTCTATGTTTCATGGTAAGATATAATATTCATTGCGAAGTGTTATGCATTCCTCGTCTACGATTCAAATGAATGTAAATGCGACACTTCCTTGCAAGGAAATAGCGTTTGCAGATGTCTACGTATCGTAGCAATAGAGTTTTTATGATTCTTAAAACTCGATATCGCATTTCATTTCTATATTTCATGGTAAGATATTATATGATTTGCGAAGTGTTATGTATTCCTCGTCTACACTCCAAATGATTGTGAATGCGACTCTTCCTTGCAAGGAAATAGCGTTTGCAGATGTCTACGTATCGTAGTAATGGAGTTCTTATGATTCTTAAAACGCGCTATCGCATCTCAATTCTATGTTTCATGGTAAGATATAATATGATTTGCGAAGTGTTATGCATTCCTCGTCTACACTTCAAATGAATGTAAATGCGAAACTTCCTTGCAAGGAAATAGCGTTTGCAGATGTCAACGTATCGTAGCAATAGATTTCTAATGCTTCTTAAAATGCGATATCGCATCTCATTTCTATGTTTCATGGTAAGATATAATATGATTTGCGAAGTGTTATGTATTCCTCGTCAACACTTCAAATGAATGCAAATGCGACACTTCCTTGCAAGGAAATAGCGTTTGCAGATGTCTACGTATCGAAGCAATAGCTTTCTAAAGCTTCCTAAAACGCGATATCGCATCTCATTTCTATGTTTCATGGTAAGATATAACATGATTTGCGAAGTGTTATGTATTCCTCGTCTACACTTCAAATGAATGTGAGTGCGATACTTCCTCGCTAGGAAATAGCGTTTGCAGATGTCTACGTATCGTAGCAATAGCTTTCTAATGCTTCTTAAAACGCGATATGCCATCTCATTTCTATGTTTCATGGTAAGATATAATATGATTTGCGAAGTGTCATGTATTCCTCGTCTACACTTCAAATGAATGTAAATGCGACACTTCCTTGCTAGGAAATAGCGTTTGCAGATGTCTAGGTATCATAGCAATAGAGTTCAAATGCTTCTTGAAACGAGATATTGCATCTCATATCTATGATTCATGATAAGATATAATATTCATTGCGAAGTGTTATGCATTCCTCGTATACGATTCAAATGAATGCAAATGCGACACTTCCTTGCAAGGAAATAGCGTTTGCAGATGTCTACGTATCGAAGCAATAGAGTTTTTATGATTCTTAAAACTCGATATCGCATTTCATTTCTATATTTCATGGTAAGATATTATATGATTTGCGAAGTGTTATGTATTCCTCGTCTACACTCCAAATGATTGTGAATGCGACTCTTCCTTGCAAGGAAATAGCGTTTGCAGATGTCTACGTATCGTAGTAATGGAGTTCTTATGATTCTTAAAACGCGCTATCGCATCTCAATTCTATGTTTCATGGTAAGATATAATATGATTTGCGAAGTGTTATGCATTCCTCGTCTACACTTCAAATGAATGTAAATGCGAAACTTCCTTGCAAGGAAATAGCGTTTGCAGATGTCAACGTATCGTAGCAATAGATTTCTAATGCTTCTTAAAATGCGATATCGCATCTCATTTCTATGTTTCATGGTAAGATATAATATGATTTGCGAAGTGTTATGTATTCCTCGTCAACACTTCAAATGAATGCAAATGCGACACTTCCTTGCAAGGAAATAGCGTTTGCAGATGTCTACGTATCGAAGCAATAGCTTTCTAAAGCTTCCTAAAACGCGATATCGCATCTCATTTCTATGTTTCATGGTAAGATATAACATGATTTGCGAAGTGTTATGTATTCCTCGTCTACACTTCAAATGAATGTGAGTGCGATACTTCCTCGCTAGGAAATAGCGTTTGCAGATGTCTACGTATCGTAGCAATAGCTTTCTAATGCTTCTTAAAACGCGATATGCCATCTCATTTCTATGTTTCATGGTAAGATATAATATGATTTGCGAAGTGTCATGTATTCCTCGTCTACACTTCAAATGAATGTAAATGCGACACTTCCTTGCTAGGAAATAGCGTTTGCAGATGTCTAGGTATCATAGCAATAGAGTTCAAATGCTTCTTGAAACGAGATATTGCATCTCATATCTATGATTCATGATAAGATATAATATTCATTGCGAAGTGTTATGCATTCCTCGTATACGATTCAAATGAATGCAAATGCGACACTTCCTTGCAAGGAAATAGCGTTTGCAGATGTCTACGTATCGAAGCAATAGCTTTCTAAAGCTTCCTAAAACGCGATATCGCATCTCATTTCTATGTTTCATGGTAAGATATAATATGATTTCCGAAGTGTCATGTATTCCTCGTCTACACTTCAAATGAATGTAAATGCGACACTTCCTTGCAAGGAAATAGCGTTTGCAGATGTCTACGTATCGTAGCAATAGAGTATTTATGATTCTTAAAACGCGATATCGCATCTCATTTCTAGGTTTCATGGTAAGATATTATATGATTTGCGAAGTATCATGTATTCCTCGTCTACACTTCAAATGAATGTAAATGCGACACTTCCTTGCCAGGAAATAGCGTTTGCAGATGTCTACGTATCGAAGCAATAGAGTTCAAATGCTTCTTATAACGCGATATCGCATCTCATTTCTATGTTTCATGGTAAGATATAATATGATTTGCGAAGTGTTATGTATTCCTCGTCTACACTTCAAATGAATGTAAATGCGACACTTCCTTGCAAAGAAATAGCGTTTGCAGATGACTACGTATCTTAGCAATAGATTTCTAATGCTTCTTAAAACGCGATATCGCATCTCATTTCTATGTTTCATGGAAAGATATAATATGATTTGCGAAGTGTCATGTATTCCTCGTCTACACTTCAAATGAATGTAAATGCGATACTTCCTTGCCAGGAAATAGCGCCTGCAGATGTCTACGTATCGTAGCAATAGATTTCTAATGCTTCTTAAAACGCGATATCGCATCTCATTTCTATGTTTCATGGTGAGATATAATATGATTTGCGAAGTATCATGTATTCCTCGTCTACACTTCAAATGAATGTAAATGCGACACTTCCTTGCTAGGAAATAGTGTCTGCAGATGTCTAGGTATCGTAGCGACAGAGTTCTAATGCTTCTTAAAACGCGATATCGCATCTCATTTCTATGTTTCATGGTAAGATATAATATGATTTGCGAAGTGTTATGTATTCCTCGCCTACACTTCATATGAATGTAAATGCGACACTTCCTTGCAAGGAAATAGCGTTTGCAGGTGTCTACCTATCGTAGCAATAGAGTTCTAATGCTTCTTAAAACGCGATATCGCATCTCATTTCTATGTTTCATGGTAAGATATTATATGATTTGCGAAGAATCATGTATTCCTCGTCTACACTTCAAATGAATGTAAATGCGACACTTCCTTGCCAGGAAATAGCGCCTGCAGATGTCTACGTATCGTAGCAATAGATTTCTAATGCTTCTTAAAACGCGATATCGCATCTCATTTCTATGTTTCATGGTAAGATATAATATGATTTGCGAAGTGTTATGTTTTCCTCGTCTACACTTCAAATGAATGTAAATGCGATACTTCCTTGCTAGGAAATAGCGTCTGCAGATGTCTAGGTATCGTAGCAATAGAATTCAAATGCTTCTTAAAACGAGATATTGCATCTCATATCTATGTTTCATGATAAGATATAATATTCATTGCGAAGTGTTATGCATTCCTCGTATACGATTCAAATGAATGTAAATGCGACACTTCCTTGCAAGGAAATAGCGTTTGCAGATGTCTACGTATCGAAGCAATAGAGTTCAAATGCTTCTTAAAACGAGATATTGCATCTCATATCTATGTATCATGATAAGATATAATATTCATTGCGGAGTGTTATGCATTCCTCGTCTACGATTCAAATGAATGTAAATGCGACACTTCCTTGCAGGGAAATAGCGTTTGCAGATGTCTACGTATCGTAGCAATAGAGTTTTTATGATTCTTAAAACGCAATATCGCATCTCATTTCTATGTTTCATGGTAAGATATAATATGATTTGCGAAGTGTCATGTATTCCTCGTCTACACTTCAAGTGAATGTAAATGCGACACTTCCTTGCTAGGAAATAGCGTCTGCACATGTCTAGGTATCGTAGCAATAGTGTTCTAATGCTTCTTAAAACGCGATATCGCATCTCATTTCTATGTTTCATGGTAAGATATAATATGATTTGCGAAGTGTTATGTATTCCTCGTCTACACTTCAAATGAATGTAAACGCGACACTTCCTTGCAAAGAAATAGCGTTTGCAGATGTCTACGTATCTTAGCAATAGATTTCTAAAGCTTCTTAAAACGCGATATCGCATCTCATTTCTATGTTTCATGGAAAGATATAATATGATTTGCGAAGTGTCATGTTTTCCTCGTCTACACTTCAAATGAATGTAAATGCGATACTTCCTTGCTAGGAAATAGCGTCTGCAGATGTCTAGGTATCGTAGCAATAGAATTCAAATGCTTCTTAAAACGAGATATTGCATCTCATATCTATGTTTCATGATAAGATATAATATTCATTGCGAAGTGTTATGCATTCCTCGTATACGATTCAAATGAATGTAAATGCGACACTTCCTTGCAAGGAAATAGCGTTTGCATTTGTCTACGTATCGAAGCAATATATTTCTAATGCTTCTTAGAAAGCGATATCGCATCCCATTTCTATGTTTCATGGTAAGATATAATATGATTTGCGAAGTGTTATGTATTCCTCGTCTACACTTCAAATGAACGTGAATGCCACACTTCCGCGCTAGGAAATAGCGTTTGCAGATGTCTACGTATCGTAGCAATAGAGTTCTTATGATTCTAAAAACGCGATATCGCATCTCATTTCTATGTTTCATGGTAAGATATAATATGATTTGCGAAGTGTTATGTATTCCTCGTCTACACTTCAAATGAATGTAAATGCGACACTTTCTTGCAAGCAAATAGCGTTTGCAGATGTCTACGTATCGTAGCAATAGAGTTTTTATGATTCTTAAAGCGCGATATCGCATCTCATTTCTATGTTTCATGGTAAGATATAATATGATTTGCGAAGTGTTATGTATTCCTCGCCTACACTTCATATGAATGTAAATGCGACACTTCCTTGCCAGGAAATAGCGCCTGCAGATGTCTACGTATCGTAGCAATAGATTTCTAATGCTTCTTAAAACGCGATATCGCATCTCATTTCTATGTTTCATGGTAAGATATAATATGATTTGCGAAGTGTTATGTATTCCTCGGCTACACTTCATATGAATGTAAATGCGACACTTCCTTGCAAGGAAATAGCGTTTGCAGATGTCTACCTATCGTAGCAATAGAGTTCTAATGCTTCTTAATACGCGATGTCGCATCTCATTTCTATGTTTCATGGTAAGATATAATATTCATTGCGAAGTGTTATGCATTCCTCGTCTACGATTCAAATGAAAGTAAATGCGACACTTCCTTGCAAGGAAATAGCGTTTGCAGATGTCTACGTATCGAAGCAATAGAGTTCAAATGCTTCTTAAAACGAGATATTGCATCTCATATCTATGTATCATGATAAGATATAATATTCATTGCGGAGTGTTATGCATTCCTCGTCTACGATTCAAATGAATGTAAATGCGACACTTCCTTGCAGGGAAATAGCGTTTGCAGATGTCTACGTATCGTAGCAATAGAGTTTTTATGATTCTTAAAACGCAATATCGCATCTCATTTCTATGTTTCATGGTAAGATATAATATGATTTGCGAAGTGTCATGTATTCCTCGTCTACACTTCAAGTGAATGTAAATGCGACACTTCCTTGCTAGGAAATAGCGTCTGCACGTGTCTAGGTATCGTAGCAATAGTGTTCTAATGCTTCTTAAAACGCGATATCGCATCTCATTTCTATGTTTCATGGTAAGATATAATATGATTTGCGAAATGTTATGTATTCCTCGTCTACACTTCAAATGAATGTAAACGCGACGCTTCCTTGCAAGGAAATAGCGTCTGCAGATGTTTACGTATCGTAGCAATAGATTTCTAATGCTTCTTAACACGCGATATCGCATCTCATTTCTATGTTTCACGGTAAGATATAATATGATTTGCGAAGTGTTATGTATTCCACGTCTACACTTCAAATGAATGTAAATGCGACACTTCCTTGCCAGGAAATAGCGTCTGCAGATGTCTACCTATCGTAGAAATAGAGTTCTAATGCTTCTTAATACGCGATGTCGCATCTCATTCCTATGTTTCATGGTAAGATATAATATTCATTGCGAAGTGTTATGCATTCCTCGTCTACGATTCAAATGAAAGTAAATGCGACACTTCCTTGCAAGGAAATAGCGTTTGCAGATGTCTACGTATCGAAGCAATAGAGTTCAAATGCTTCTTAAAACGAGATATTGCATCTCATATCTATGTATCATGATAAGATATAATATTCATTGCGGAGTGTTATGCATTCCTCGTCTACGATTCAAATGAATGTAAATGCGACACTTCCTTGCAAGGAAATAGCGTTTGCAGATGTCTACGTATCGTAGCAATAGAGTTCTTATGATTCTTAGAACGCTATATTGCATCTCATTTCTACGTTTCATGGTAAGTAATAATATGATTTGCGAAGTGTCATGTTTTCCTCGTCTACACTTCAAATGAATGTAAATGCGACACTTCCTTGCAAGGAAATAGCGTCTGCACATGTCTAGGTATCGTAGCAATAGTGTTCTAATGCTTCTTAAAACGCGATATCGCATCTCATTTCTATGTTTCATGGTAAGATATAATATGATTTGCGAAATGTTATGTATTCCTCGTCTACACTTCAAATGAATGTAAACGCGACACTTCCTTGCAAGGAAATAGCGTCTGCAGATGTTTACGTATCGTAGCAATAGATTTCTAATGCTTCTTAACACGCGATATCGCATCTCATTTCTATGTTTCACGGTAAGATATAATATGATTTGCGAAGTGTTATGTATTCCACGTCTACACTTCAAATGAATGTAAATGCGACACTTCCTTGCCAGGAAATAGCGTCTGCAGATGTCTACCTATCGTAGAAATAGAGTTCTAATGCTTCTTAATACGAGATATTGCATCTCATTCCTATGTTTCATGGTAAGATATAATATTCATTGCGAAGTGTTATGCATTCCTCGTCTACGGTTCAAAGGAATGTAAATGCGACACTTGCTTGCAAGGAAATAGCGTTTGCAGATGTCTACGTATCGTAGCAATAGAGTTCATATGATTCTTAAAACGCGATATCGCATCTCATTTCTATGTTTCATGGTAAGATATAACATAATTTGCGAAGTGTTATGTATTCCTCGTCTACACTTCAAATGAATGTGAATGCCATACTTCCTCGCTAGGAAATAGCGTTTGCAGTTGTCTACGTATCGTAGCAATAGCTTTCTAATGCTTCCTAAAACGCGATATCGCATCTCATTTCTATGTTTCATGGTAGGATGTAACATGAATTGCGAAGTGTTATGTATTCCTCGTCTACACTTCAAATGAATGTAAATGCGACACTTCCTTGCTAGGAAATAGCGTCTGCAGATGTCTAGGTATCGTAGCAATAGAGTTTTAATGCTTCTTAAAACGCGATATCGCATATCATTTCTATGTTTCATGGTAAGATGTAATATGATTTGCGAAGTGTTATGTATTCCTTGCCTACACTTCAAATTAATGTAAATGCGACACTTCCTTGCAAGGAAATAGCGTTTGCAGATGTCTACGTATCGAAGCAATAGAGTTCAAATGCTTCTTAAAACGAGATACTGCATCTCATATCTATGTTTCATGATAAGATATAATACTCATTGCGAATTATTATGTATTCCTCGTCTAGACTTCAAATGAATGTAAATGCGACATTTCCCTGCCAGGAAACAGCGTCTGCAGATGTCTAGGTATCGTAGCAATAGAGTTCTTATGATACTTAAAACGCGATATCGCATCTCATTTCTATGTTTCATGGTAAGATATAATTTGATTTGAGAAGTGTTATGTATTCCACGTCTACACTTCAAATGAATGTGAATGCGACACTTCCTCGCTAGGAAATAGCGTTTGCAGTTGTCTACGTATCGTAGCAATAGATTTCTAATGCTTCTTAAAACGCGATATCGCATCTCATTTATATGTTTCATGGTAAGATGTAATATGATTTGCGAAGTGTTATGTATTCCTCGTCTACACTTCAAATGAATGTAAATGGGATGCTTCCTTGCAAGGAAATAGCGTTTGCAAATGTCTACGTATCGAAGCAATAGAGTTCAAATGCTCCTCAAAACGAGATACTGCATCTCATATCTATGTTTCATGATAAGATATAATATTCATTGCGAAGTGCTATGCATTCCTCGCCTACGATTCAAATGAATGTAAATGCTACACTTCCTTGCAAGGAAATAGCGTTTGCAGATGTCTACGTATCGTAGCAATAGAGTTCTTATGATTCTTAAAACGCGATATCGCATCTCATTTCTATGCTTCATGGTAAGGTATAATATGATTTGCGAAGTGTTATGTATTCCTCGTCTATACTTCAAATGAATGTGAATGCGACACTTCCTCGCTAGGAAATAGCGTCTGCAGATGTCTAGGTATCGTAGTAATAGAGTTCTAATGCTTCTTAAAACGAGATATTGCACCTCATATCTATGTTTCATGATAAGATATAATATTCATTGCGACGTGTTGTGCATTCCTCGTCTACGATTCCAATGAAAGTAAATGCGACACTTTCTTGCAAGGAAATAGCGTTTGCAGATGTCTACGTATCGTAGCAATAGAGTTCATATGATTCTTAAAACGCGATATCGCATCTCATTTCTATGTTTCATGGTAAGATATAACATGATTTGCGAAGTGTTATGTATTCCTCGTCTACACTTCAAATGAATGTGAATGCCATACTTCCTCGCTAGGAAATAGCGTTTGCAGATGTCTACGTATCGTAGCAATAGCTTTCTAATGCTTCCTAAAACGCGATATCGCATCTCATTTCTATGTTTCATGGTAAGATGTAACATGAATTGCGAAGTGTTATGTATTCCTCGTCTACACTTCAAATGAATGTAAATGCGACACTACCTTGCTAGGAAATAGCGTCTGCAGATGTCTAGGTATCGTAGCAATAGAGTTTTAATGCTTCTTAAAACGCGATATCGCATCTCATTTCTATGTTTCATGGTAAGATGTAATATGATTTGCGAAGTGTTATGTATTCCTTGCCTACACTTCAAATTAATGTAAATGCGACACCTCCTTGCAAGGAAATAGCGTTTGCAGATGTCTACGTATCGAAGCAATAGAGTTCAAATGCTTCTTAAAACGAGATACTGCATCTCATATCTATGTTTCATGATAAGATATAATATTCATTGCGAATTATTATGTATTCCTCGTCTAGACTTCAAATGAACGTAAATGCGACATTTCCTTGCCAGGAAACAGCGTCTGCAGATGTCTAGGTATCGTAGCAATAGAGTTCTAATGCTTCTTAAAACGCGATATCGCATCTCATTTCTACGTTTCATGGTAAGATGTATTATGATTTGCGAAGTGTTATGCATTCCTCGTCTACGATTCCAATGAAAGTAAATGCGACACTTTCTTGCAAGGAAATAGCGTTTGCAGATGTCTACGTATCGCAGCAATAGAGTTCTTATGATTCTTAAAAAGCGATATCGCATCTCATTTCTATGTTTCATGGTAAGGTATAATATGATTTGCGAAGTGTTATGTATTCCTCGTCTACACTTCAAATGAATGTGAATGCGACACTTCCTCGCTAGGAAATAGCGTTTGCAGATGTCTACGTATCGAAGCAACAGAGTTCAAATGCTTCTTAAAACGAGATATTGCATCTCATATCTATGTTTCATGATAAGATATAGTATTCATTGCGAAGTGTTATGCATTCCTCGTCTACGATTCAAATGAATGTAAATGCGACACTTCCTTGCAAGGAAATAGCGTTTGCAAATATCTGCTTATCGTAGCAATAGTATTCTAATGCTTCTTAAAACGCGATATCGCATCTCACTTCTACGTTTCATGGTAAGTAATACTATGATTCGCGAAGTGTTATGTATTCCTCGTCTACACTTCAAATGAATGTAAATGCGACACTTCCTTGCAAGGAAATAGCGCTTGCAGATGTCTACGTATCGAAGCAATAGAGTTCAAATGCTTCTTAAATCGAGATATTGCATCTCATACCTATGTTTCATGATAAGATATAATATTCATTGCGAAGTGTTATGCATTTATCGTCTACGATTCAAATGAATGTAAATGCGACACTTCCTTGCAAGGAAATAGCGTTTGCAGATGTCTACGTATCGTAGCAATAGAGTTCTTATGACTCTTAAAACGCGATATCGCATCTCATTTCTATGTATCATGGTAAGATTTAATTTGATTTGAGAAGTGTTAGGTATTCCTCGTCTACACTTCAAATGAATGTGAATGCGACACTGCCTCGCTAGGAAATAGCGTTTGCAGTTGTCTACGTATCGTAGCAATAGATTTCTAATGCTTCTTAAAACGCGATATCGCATCTCATTTCTATGTTTCATGGTAAGATATAATATGATTTGCGAAGTGTCATGTCTTCCTCGTCTACACTTCAAATGAATGTAAATGCGACACTTCCTTGCTGGGAAATAGCGTCTGCAGATGTCTAGGTATCGTAGCAATAGAGTTCTAATGCTTCTTAAAACGCGATATCGCATCTCATTTCTATGTTTCATGGTAAGATGTAATATGATTTGCGAAGTGTTATGTATTCCTCGTCTACACTTCAAATGAATGTAAATGCGATGCTTCCTTGCAAGGAAATAGCGTTTGCAAATGTCTACGTATCGAAGCAATAGAGTTCAAATGCTTCTTAAAACGAGATACTGCATCTCATATCTATGTTTCATGATAAGATATAATATTCATTGCAAAGTGCTACGCATTCCTCGCCTACGATTCAAATGAATGTAAATGCGACACATCCTGGCAAGGAAATAGCGTTTGCAGATGTCTACGTATCGTAGCAATAGAGTTCTTATGATTCTTAAAAAGCGATATCGCATCTCATTTCTATGTTTCATGGTAAGGTATAATATGATTTGCGAAGTGTTATGCATTCCTCGTCTACGATTCAAATGAATGTAAATGCGACACTTCCTTGCAAGGAAATAGCGTTTGCAAATATCTGCTTATCGTAGCAATAGTATTCTAATGCTTCTTAAAACGCGATATCGCATCTCACTTCTACGTTTCATGGTAAGTAATAGTATGATTCGCGAAGTGTTATGTATTCCTCGTCTACACTTCAAATGAATGTAAATGCGACACTTCCTTGCAAGGAAATAGCGCTTGCAGATGTCTACGTATCGAAGCAATAGAGTTCAAATGCTTCTTAAAACGAGATATTGCATCTCATACCTATGTTTCATGATAAGATATAATATTCATTGCGAAGTGTTATGCATTTATCGTCTACGATTCAAATGAATGTAAATGCGACACTTCCTTGCAAGGAAATAGCGTTTGCAGATGTCTACGTATCGTAGCAATAGAGTTCTTATGATTCTTAAAACGCGATATCGCATCTCATTTCTATGTATCATGGTAAGATATAATTTGATTTGAGAAGTGTTATGTATTCCTCGTCTACACTTCAAATGAATGTGAATGCGACACTGCCTCGCTAGGAAATAGCGTTTGCAGTTGTCTACGTATCGTAGCAATAGATTTCTAATGCTTCTTAAAACGCGATATCGCATCTCATTTCTATGTTTCATGGTAAGATATAATATGATTTGCGAAGTGTCATGTCTTCCTCGTCTACACTTCAAATGAATGTAAATGCGACACTTCCTTGCTGGGAAATAGCGTCTGCAGATGTCTAGGTATCGTAGCAATAGAGTTCTAATGCTTCTTAAAACGCGATATCGCATCTCATTTCTATGTTTCATGGTAAGATGTAATATGATTTGCGAAGTGTTATGTATTCCTCGTCTACACTTCAAATGAATGTAAATGCGATGCTTCCTTGCAAGGAAATAGCGTTTGCAAATGTCTACGTATCGAAGCAATAGAGTTCAAATGCTTCTTAAAACGAGATACTGCATCTCATATCTATGTTTCATGATAAGATATAATATTCATTGCGAAGTGCTATGCATTCCTCGCCTACGATTCAAATAAATGTAAATGCGACACTTCCTTGCAAGGAAATAGCGTTTGCTGATGTCTACGTATCGTAGCAATAGAGTTCTTATGATTCTTAAAAAGCGATATCGCATCTCATTTCTATGTTTCATGGTAAGGTATAATATGATTTGCGAAGTGTTATGTATTCCTCGTCTACACTTCAAATGAATGTGAATGCGACACTTCCACGCTAGGAAATAGCGTCTGTAGATGTCTAGGTATCGTAGCAATAGAGTTCCAATGCTTCTTAAAACGAGATATTGCATCTAATATCTATGTTTCATGATAAGATATAATATTCATTGCGAAGTGTTATGCACTCCTCGTCTACGATTCAAATGAAAGTAAATGCGACACTTCCTTGCAAGGAAATAGCGTTTGCAAATATCTGCTTATCGTAGCAATAGTATTCTAATGCTTCTTAAAACGCGATATCGCATCTCACTTCTACGTTTCATGGTAAGTAATAGTATGATTCGCGAAGTGTTATGTATTCCTCGTCTACACTTCAAATGAATGTAAATGCGACACTTCCTTGCAAGGAAATAGCGCTTGCAGATGTCTACGTATCGAAGCAATAGAGTTCAAATGCTTCTTAAAACGAGATATTGCATCTCATACCTATGTTTCATGATAAGATATAATATTCATTGCGAAGTGTTATGCATTTATCGTCTACGATTCAAATGAATGTAAATGCGACACTTCCTTGCAAGGAAATAGCGTTTGCAGATGTCTACGTATCGTAGCAATAGAGTTCTTATGATTCTTAAAACGCGATATCGCATCTCATTTCTATGTATCATGGTAAGATATAATTTGATTTGAGAAGTGTTACGTATTCCTCGTCTACACTTCAAATGAATGTGAATGCGACACTGCCTCGCTAGGAAATAGCGTTTGCAGTTGTCTACGTATCGTAGCAATAGATTTATAATGCTTCTTAAAACGCGATATCGCATCTCATTTCTATGTTTCATGGTAAGATATAATATGATTTGCGAAGTGTCATGTCTTCCTCGTCTACACTTCAAATGAATGTAAATGCGACACTTCCTTGCTGGGAAATAGCGTCTGCAGATGTCTAGGTATCGTAGCAATAGAGTTCTAATGCTTCTTAAAACGCGATATCGCATCTCATTTCTATGTTTCATGGTAAGATGTAATATGATTTGCGAAGTGTTATGTATTCCTCGTCTACACTTCAAATGAATGTAAATGCGATGCTTCCTTGCAAGGAAATAGCGTTTGCAAATGTCTACGTATCGAAGCAATAGAGTTCAAATGCTTCTTAAAACGAGATACTGCATCTCATATCTATGTTTCATGATAAGATATAATATTCATTGCGAAGTGCTATGCATTCCTCGCCTACGATTCAAATAAATGTAAATGCGACACTTCCTTGCAAGGAAATAGCGTTTGCTGATGTCTACGTATCGTAGCAATAGAGTTCTTATGATTCTTAAAAAGCGATATCGCATCTCATTTCTATGTTTCATGGTAAGGTATAATATGATTTGCGAAGTGTTATGTATTCCTCGTCTACACTTCAAATGAATGTGAATGCGACACTTCCACGCTAGGAAATAGCGTCTGTAGATGTCTAGGTATCGTAGCAATAGAGTTCCAATGCTTCTTAAAACGAGATATTGCATCTAATATCTATGTTTCATGATAAGATATAATATTCATTGCGAAGTGTTATGCACTCCTCGTCTACGATTCAAATGAAAGTAAATGCGACACTTCCTTGCAAGGAAATAGCGTTTGCAAATATCTGCTTATCGTAGCAATAGTATTCTAATGCTTCTTAAAACGCGATATCGCATCTCACTTCTACGTTTCATGGTAAGTAATAGTATGATTCGCGAAGTGTTATGTATTCCTCGTCTACACTTCAAATGAATGTAAATGCGACACTTCCTTGCAAGGAAATAGCGCTTGCAGATGTCTACGTATCGAAGCAATAGAGTTCAAATGCTTCTTAAAACGAGATATTGCATCTCATACCTATGTTTCATGATAAGATATAATATTCATTGCGAAGTGTTATGCATTTATCGTCTACGATTCAAATGAATGTAAATGCGACACTTCCTTGCAAGGAAATAGCGTTTGCAGATGTCTACGTATCGTAGCAATAGAGTTCTTATGATTCTTAAAACGCGATATCGCATCTCATTTCTATGTATCATGGTAAGATATAATTTGATTTGAGAAGTGTTACGTATTCCTCGTCTACACTTCAAATGAATGTGAATGCGACACTGCCTCGCTAGGAAATAGCGTTTGCAGTTGTCTACGTATCGTAGCAATAGATTTATAATGCTTCTTAAAACGCGATATCGCATCTCATTTCTATGTTTCATGGTAAGATATAATATGATTTGCGAAGTGTCATGTCTTCCTCGTCTACACTTCAAATGAATGTAAATGCGACACTTCCTTGCTGGGAAATAGCGTTTGGAGATGTCTACGTATCGTAGCAATAGAGTTCTTATAATTCTTAAAACGCGATTTCGCATCTCATTTCTATGTTTCATGGTAAGATATAATATGATTTGCGAAGTATCATGTATTCCTCGCCTACACTTCAAATGAATGTAAATGCGACACTTCCTCGCTAGGAAATAGCGTTTGCAGTTGTCTACGTATCGTAGCAATAGATTTCTAATGCTTCTTAAGACGCGATATCGCATCTCATTTCTATGTTTCATGGTAAGATATAATATGATTTGCGAAGTGTCATGTCTTCCTCGTCTACACTTCAAATGAATGTGAATGCGACACTTCCACGCTAGGAAATAGCGTCTGCAGATGTCTAGGTATCGTAGCAATAGAGTTCCAATGCTTCTTAAAACGAGATATTGCATCTAATATCTATGTTTCATGATAAGATATAATATTCATTGCGAAGTGTTATGCACTCCTCGTCTACGATTCAAATGAAAGTAAATGCGACACTTCCTTGCAAGGAAATAGCGTTTGGAGATGTCTACGTATCGTAGCAATAGAGTTCTTATAATTCTTAAAACGCGATTTCGCATCTCATTTCTATGTTTCATGGTAAGATATAATATGATTTGCGAAGTATCATGTATTCCTCGTCTACACTTCAAATGAATGTAAATGCGACACTTCCTCGCTAGGAAATAGCGTTTGCAGTTGTCTACGTATCGTAGCAATAGATTTCTAATGCTTCTTAAGACGCGATATCGCATCTCATTTCTATGTTTCATGGTAAGATATAATATGATTTGCGAAGTGTCATGTATTCCTCGTCTACACTTCAAATGAATGTAAATGCGACACTTCCTTGCTGGGAAATAGCGTCTGCAGATGTCTAGGTATCGTAGCAATAGAGTTCTAATGCTTCTTAAAACGCGATATCGCATTTCATTTCTATGTTTCATGGTAAGATGTAATATGATTTGCGAAGTGTTATGTATTCCTCGTCTATACTTCAAATGAATGTAAATGCGATGCTTCCTTGCAAGGAAATAGCGTTTGCAAATGTCTACGTATCGAAGCAATAGAGTTCAAATGCTTCTTAAAACGCGATATCGCAACTCATTTCTATGTATCATGGTAAGATATAATATTCATTGCGAAGTGTTATGCATTCCTCGTCTACGATTCAAATGAAAGTAAATGCGATACTTCCTTGCAAGGAAATAGCATTTGCAGATGTCTACCTATCGTAGCAATAGTGTTCTAATGCTTCTTAAAACGCGATATCGCATCTCATTTCTATGTATCATGGTAAGATATAATATTCATTGCGAAGTGTTATGCATTCCTCGTCTACGATTCAAATGAAAGTAAATGCGATACTTCCTTGCAAGGAAATAGCATTTGCAGATGTCTACCTATCGTAGCAATAATGTTCTAATGCTCCTTAAAACGAGATATTGCATCTCATATCTATGTTTCATGAGAAGATATAGTATTCATTGCGAAGTGTTATGCATTCCTCGTCTACGATTCAAATGAATGTAAATGCGACACTTCCTTGCAAGGAAATAGCGATTGCAGATGTCTACGTATCGAAGCAATAGAGTTCAAATGCTTCTTAAAACGCGATATCGCATCTCATTTCTATGTTTCATGGTAAGATATAATATTCATTGCGAAGTGTTATGCATTCCTCGTCTACGATTCAAATGAATGCCAATGCGACACTTCCTTGCAAGGAAATAGCGTTTGCAGATGTCTACGTATCGAAGCAATAGAGTTCAAATGCTTCTTAAAACGAGATACTGCATCTCATATCTATGTTTCATGATAAGATATAATATTCATTGCGAAGTGCTATGCATTCCTCGCCTACGATTCAAATGAATGTAAATGCGACACTTCCTTGCAAGGAAATAGCGTTTGCAGATGTCTACGTATCGTAGCAATAGAGTTCTTATGATTCTTAAAAAGCGATATCGCATCTCATTTCTATGTTTCATGGTAAGGTATAATATGATTTGCGAAGTGTTATGTATTCCTCGTCTACACTTCAAATGAATGTGAATGCGACACTTCCTCGCTAGGAAATAGCGTCTGCAGATGTCTAGGTATCGTAGCAATAGAGTTCCAATGCTTCTTAAAACGAGATATTGCATCTAATATCTATGTTTCATGATAAGATATAATATTCATTGCGAAGTGTTATGCATTCCTCGTCTACGATTCAAATGAAAGTAAGTGCGACACTTCCTTGCAAGGAAATAGCGTTTGCAGATGTCTACGTATCGTAGCAATAGAGTTCTTATAATTTTTAAAACGCGATATCGCATCTCATTTCTATGTTTCATGGTAGGATATAATATGATTTGCGAAGTGTTATGTATTCCTCGTCTACACATCAAATGAATGTAAATGCGACACTTCCTTGCAAGGAAATAGCATTTGCAGATGTCTACGTATCGTAGCAATGGATTTCTAATGCTTCTTAGAACGAGATATTGCATCTCATATCTATGTTTCATGATAAGATATAATATTCATTGCGAAGTGTTATGCATTCCTCGTCTACGATTCAAATGAATGTAAATGCGACTCTTCCTTGCAAGGAAATAGCGTTTGCAGTTGTCTACGTATCGTAGCAATAGATTTCTAATGCTTCTTAAAACGCGATATCGCATCTCATTTCTATGTTTCATGGTAAGATATAATATGAATTGCGAAGTGTTATGTATTCCTCGTCTACACTTCAAATTAATGTAAATGCGACACTTCCTTGTAAGGAAATTGCGTTTGCAGATGTCTACGTTTCGAAGCAATAGAGTTCAAATGCTTCTTAAAACGAGATACTGCATCTCATATGTATGTTTCATGATAAGATATAATATTCATTGCGAAGTGTTATGCATTCCTCGTCTACGATTCAAATGAAAGTAAATGCGACACTTCCTTGCAAGGAAATAGCGTTTGCAGATGTCTACGTATCGTAGCAATAGAGTTCTTATAATCCTTAAAACGCGATATCGCATCTCATTTCTATGTTTCATGGTAAGATATAATATGATTTGCTAAGTGTTATGTATTCCTCGTCTACACATCAAATGAATGTAAATGCGACACTTCCTTGCAAGGAAATAGCATTTGCAGATGTCTACGTATCGTAGCAATGGATTTCTAATGCTTCTTAGAACGAGATATTGCATCTCATATCTATGTTTCATGATAAGATATAATATTCATTGCGAAGTGTTATGCATTCCTCGTCTACGAGTCAAATGAATGCCAATGCGACACTTCCTTGCAGGGAAATAGCGTTTGCAGATGTCTACGTATCGAAGCAACAGAGTTCAAATGCTTCTTAAAACGAGATATTGCATCTCATATCTATGTTTCATCATAAGATATAATATACATTGCGAAGTGTTATGCATTCCTCGTCTACGATTCAAATGAAAGTAAATGCAACACTTCCTTGCAAGGAAATAGCGTTTGCAGATGTGTACGTATCGTAGCAATAGATTTCTAATGCTTCTTAAAACGCGATATCGCATCTCATTTCTATGTTTCATGGTAAGATATAATATGATTTGCGAAGTGTTATGTTTTCCTCGTCTACACCTCAAATGAATGTAAATGCGACACTTCCTTACAAGGAAATAGCTTTTGCAGATGTCTACGTATCGAAGCAATGGAGTTCTCATGCTTCTTAAAACGCGATATCGCATCTCATTTCTATGTTTCATGGTAAGATATAATATGATTTGCGAAGTGCTATGTATTCCTCGTCTACACATCAGATGAATGTAAATGCGACACTTCCTTGCAAGGAAATAGCGTCTGCAGATGTCTACGTATCGTAGCAATGGATTTCTGATGTTTCTTAGAACGCGATATCGCATCTCATTTCTATGTTTCATGGTAAGATATAATATGATTTGCGAAGTGTCATGTATTCCTCGTCTACACTTCAAATGAATGTAAATGCGACACTTCCTTGCAAGGAAATAGCGTTTGCAGGTGTCTACGTGTCGTAGCAATAGAGTTCTAATGCTTCTTAAAACGCGACATCGCATCTCATTACTATGTTTCATGGTAAGATATAATAAGATTTGCGAACAGTCATGTATTCCTCGTCTACACTTCAAATGACTGTGAATGCGACACTTGCTCGCTAGGAAATAGCGTTTGCAGATGTCTAGGTATCGTAGCAATAGAGTTCTAATGCTTCTTAAAACGCGATATCGCATCTCATTTCTATGTTTCATGGTAAGATATAAGATGATTTGCTAAGTGTCATGTATTCCTCGTCTACACATCAAATGAATGTAAATGCGACACTCCCTTGTTAGGAAATAGCGTCTGCAGATGTCTACCTATCGTAGCAATAGAGTTCTAGTGCTTCTTAAAACGCGATATCGCATTCCATTTCTATGTTTCATGGTAAGATATAATATGATTTGCGAAGTATCATGTATTCCTCGTCTACACTTCAAATGAATGTAAATACGACACTTCCTTGCAAGGAAATAGCGTTTGCAAGTATCTGCCTATCGTAGCAATAGTATTCTAATGCTTCTTAAAGCGCGATATCGCATCTCACTTCTATGTTTCATGGTAAGTTATAATATGATTCGCGAAGTGTTATGTATTCCTCGTCTACACTTCAAATGAATGTAAATGCGACACTTCCTTGCAAGGAAATAGCGTTTGCAGATGTCTACGTATCGAAGCAATAGAGTTCAAATGCTTCTTAAAACGCGATATCGCATCTCATTTCTATGTTTCATGGTAAGATATAATATTCATTGCGAAGTGTTATGCATTCCTCGTCTACGATTCAAATGAATGCCAATGCGACACTTCCTTGCAAGGAAATAGCGTTTGCAGATGTCTACGTATCGAAGCAATAGAGTTCAAATGCTTCTTAAAACGAGATACTGCATCTCATATCTATGTTTCATGATAAGATATAATATTCATTGCGAAGTGCTATGCATTCCTCTCCTACGATTCAAATGAATGTAAATGCGACACTTCCTTGCAAGGAAATAGCGTTTGCAGGTGTCTACGTGTCGTAGCAATAGAGTTCTAATGCTTCTTAAAACGCGATATCGCATCTCATTACTATGTTTCATGGTAAGATATAATAAGATTTGCGAAGAGTCATGTATTCCTCGTCTACACTTCAAATGACTGTGAATGCGACACTTGCTCGCTAGGAAATAGCGTTTGCAGATGTCTAGGTATCGTAGCAATAGAGTTCTAATGCTTCTTAAAACGCGATATCGCATCTCATTTCTATGTTTCATGGTAAGATATAACATGATTTGCGAAGTGTTATGTATTCCTCGTCTACACTTCAAATGAATGTGAATGCGATACTTCCTCGCTAGGAAATAGCGTTTGCAGATGTCTACGTATCGTAGCAATAGCTTTCTAATGCTTCCTAAGACGCGATATCGCATCTCATTTCTATGTTTCATGGTAAGATATAACATGATTTGCGAAGTGTCATGTATTCCTCGTCTACACTTCAAATGAATGTGAATGCGATACTTCCTCGCTAGGAAATAGCGTTTGCAGATGTCTACGTATCGTAGCAATAGCTTTCTAATGCTTCTTAATACGCGATATCGCATCTCATTTCTATGTTTCATGGTAAGATATAAGATGATTTGCTAAGTGTCATGTATTCCTCGTCTACACATCAAATGAATGTAAATGCGACACTTCCTTGTTAGGAAATAGCGTCTGCAGATGTCTACCTATCGTAGCAATAGAGTTCTAGTGCTTCTTAAAACGCGATATCGCATCCCATTTCTATGTTTCATGGTAAGATATAATATGATTTGCGAAGTATCATGTATTCCTCGTCTACACTTCAAATGAATGTAAATACGACACTTCCTTGCAAGGAAATAGCGTTTGCAAGTATCTGCCTATCGTAGCAATAGTATTCTAATGCTTCTTAAAACGCGATATCGCATCTCACTTCTATGTTTCATGGTAAGTTATAATATGATTCGCGAAGTGTTATGTATTCCTCGTCTACACTTCAAATGAATGTAAATGCGATACTTCCTTGCAAGGAAATAGCGTTTGCAGATGTCTACGTATCGAAGCAATAGAGTTCAAATGCTTCTTAAAACGAGATATTGCATCTCATACCTATGTTTCATGATAAGATATAATATTCATTGCGAAGTGGTGTGCATTTCTCGTCTACGATTGAAATGAATGTAAATGCGACACTTCCTTGCAAGGAAATAGCGTTTGCAGATATCTACGTATCGTAGCAATAGAGTTCTTATGATTCTTAAAACGCGATATCGCATCTCATTTCTATGTTTCATGGTAAGATATAATTTGATTTGAGAAGTGTTATGTATTCCTCGTCTACACTTCAAATGAATGTGAATGCGACACTTCCTCGCTAGGAAATAGCGTTTGCAGTTGTCTACGTATCGTAGCAATAGATTTCTAATGCTTCTTAAAACGCGATATCGCATCTCATTTCTATGTTTCATGGTGAGATGTAATATGATTTGCGAAGTGTTATGTATTCCTCGTCTACACTTCAAATGAATGTAAATGCGATGCTTCCTTGCAAGGAAATAGCGTTTGCAAATGTCTACGTATCGAAGCAATAGAGTTCAAATGCTTCTTAAAACGAGATACTGCATCTCATATCTATGTTTCATGATAAGATATAATATTCATTGCGAAGTGCTATGCATTCCTCGCCTACGATTCAAATGAATGTATATGCGACACTTCCTTGCAAGGAAATAGCGTTTGCAGATGTCTACGTATCGTAGCAATAGAGTTCTTATGATTCTTAAAACGCGATATCGCATCTCATTTCTATGTTTCATGGTAAGATATAATATGATTTGCGAAGTGTCATGTCTTCCTCGTCTACACTTCAAATGAATGTAAATGCGACACTTCCTTGCTGGGAAATAGCGTCTGCAGATGTCTAGGTATCGTAGCTATAGAGTTCTAGTGCTTCTTAAAACGCGATATCGCATCTCATTTCTATGTCTCATGGTGAGATGTAATATGATTTGCGAAGTGTTATGCATTCCTCGTCTACGATTCAAATGAAAGTAAATGCGACACTTCCTTGCAAGGAAATAGCGTTTGCAGATGTCTACGTATCGTAGCAATAGAGTTCATATGATTCTTAAAACGCTATATCGCATCTCATTTCTATGTTTCATGGTAAGATATAACATGATTTGCAAAGTGTTATGTATTCCTCGTCTACACTTCAAATGAATGTAAATGCGACACTTCCTTACAAGGAAATAGCGTTTGCAAATGTCTACGTATCGAAGCAATAGAGTTCTAATGCTTCTTAAAACGCGATATCGCATCTCATCTCTATGTTTCATGGTAAGATATAATAAGATTTGCGAAGTGTCATGTATTCCTCGTCTACACTTCAAATGACAGTGAAAGCGACACTTGCTCGCTAGGAAATAGCGTTTGCAGATGTCTAGGTATCGTAGCAATAGAGTTCTAATGCTTCCTAAAACGCGATATCGCATCTCATTTCTATGTTTCATGGTGAGATGTAATATGATTTGCGAAGTGTTATGTATTCCTCGTCTACACTTCAAATGAATGTAAATGCGATGCTTCCTTGCAAGGAAATAGCGTTTGCAAATGTCTACGTATCGAAGCAATAGAGTTCAAATGCTTCTTAAAACGAGATACTGCATCTCATATCTATGTTTCATGATAAGATATAATATTCATTGCGAAGTGCTATGCATTCCTCGCCTACGATTCAAATGAATGTAAATGCGACACTTCCTTGCAAGGAAATAGCGTTTGCAGATGTCTACGTATCGTAGCAATAGAGTTCTAATGCTTCTTAAAACGCGATATCGCATCTCATTTCTATGTTTCATGGTAAGATATAATATGATTTGGGAAGTGTTATGTATTCCTCGTCTACACTTCAAATGAATGTAAATGCGACACTTCCTTGCAAGGAAACAGCGTTTGCAGATGTCTACGTATCGAAGAAATTGAGTTCAAATGCTTCTTAAAACGCGATATCGCATCTCATTTCTATGTTTCATGATAAGATATAATATGATTTGCGAAGTGTTATGTATTCCTCGTCTACACTTCAAATTAATGTAAATGCGACACTTCCTTGCAAGGAAATAGCGTTTGCAGATGTCTACGTATCGTAGCAATAGAGTTCTTATAATCCTTAAAAGGCGATATCGCATCTCATTTCTATGTTTCATGGTAAGATATAATATGATTTGCGAAGTGTTATGTATTCCTCGTCTACACATCAAATGAATGTAAATGCGACACTTCCTTGCAAGGAAATAGCATTTGCAGATGTCTACGTTTCGTAGCAATGGATTTCTAATGCTTCTTAGAACGCGATATTGCATCTCATATCTATGTTTCATGATAAGATATAATATTCATTGCGAAGTGTTATGCATTCCTCGTCTACGATTCAAATGAATGTCAATGCGACACTTCCATGCAAGGAAATAGCGTTTGCAGTTGTCTACGTATCGTAGCAATAGATTTCTAATGCTTCTTAAAACGCGATATAGCATCTCATTTCTATGTTTCATGGTAAGATATAATATGATTTGCGAAGTGTCATGTCTTCCTCGTCTACACTTCAAATGAATGTAAATGCGACACTTCCTTGCTGGGAAATAGCGTCTGCAGATGTCTAGGTATCGTAGCAATAGAGTTCTAATGCTTCTTAAAACGCGATATCGCATCTCATATCTATGTTTCATGGTAAGATGTAATATGATTTGCGAAGTGTTATGTATTCCTCGTCTACACTTCGAATGAATGTAAATGCGATGCTTCCTTGCAAGGAAATAGCGTTTGCAAATGTCTACGTATCGAAGCAATAGAGATCAAATGCTTCTTAAAACGAGATACTGCATCTCATATCTATGTTTCATGATAAGATATAATATTCATTGCGAAGTGCTATGCATTCCTCGCCTACGATTCAAATGAATGTAAATGCGACACTTCCTTGCAAGGAAATAGCGTTTGCAGATGTCTACGTATCGTAGCAATAGAGTTCTTATGATACTTAAAAAGCGATATCGCATCTCATTTCTATGTTTCATGGTAAGGTATAATATGATTTGCGAAGTGTTATGTATTCCTCGTCTACACTTCAAATGAATGTGAATGCGACACTTCCTCGCTAGGAAATAGCGTCTGCAGACGTCTAGGTATCGTAGCAATAGAGTTCCAATGCTTCTTAAAACGAGATATTGCATCTAATATCTATGTTTCATGATAAGATATAATATTCATTGCGAAGTGTTATGCATTCCTCGTCTACGATTCAAATGAAAGTAAGTGCGACACTTCCTTGCTAGGAAATAGCGTTTGCAGATGTCTACGTATCGTAGCAATAGAGTTCTTATAATTCTTAAAACGCGATATCGCATCTCATTTCTATGTTTCATGGTAAGATATAATATGATTTGCGAGGTGTTATGTATTCCTCGTCTACACATCAAATGAATGTAAATGCGACACTTCCTTGCAAGGAAATAGCATATGCAGATGTCTACGTATCGTAGCAATGGATTTCTAATGCTTCTTAGAACGAGATATTGCATCTCATATCTATGTTTCATGAGAAGATATAATATTCATTGCGAAGTGTTATGCATTCCTCGTCTACGATTCAAATGAATGTAAATGCGACACTTCCTTGCAAGGAAATAGCGTTTGCAGTTGTCTACGTATCGTAGCAATAGATTTCTAATGCTTCTTAAAGCGCGATATCGCATCTCATTTCTATGTTTCATGGTAAGATATAATATGATTTGCGAAGTGTTATGTATTCCTCGTCTACACTTCAAATTAATGTAAATGCGACACTTCCTTGTAAGGAAATAGCGTTTGCGAATGTCTACGTATCGAAGCAATAGGGTTCAAATGCTTCTTAAAACGAGATACTGCATCTCATATCTATGTTTCATGATAAGATATAATATTCATTGCGAAGTGCTATGCATTCCTCGCCTACGATTCAAATGAATGTAAATGCGACACTTCCTTGCAAGGAAATAGCGTTTGCAGATGTCTACGTATCGTAGCAATAGAGTTCTTATGATTCTTAAAAAGCGATATCGCATCTCATTTCTATGTTTCATGGTAAGGTATAATATGATTTGCGAAGTGTTATGTATTCCTCGTCTACACTTCAAATGAATGTGAATGCGACACTTCCTCGCTAGGAAATAGCGTTTGCGAATGTCTACGTATCGAAGCAATAGAGTTCAAATGCTTCTTAAAACGAGATACTGCATCTCATATCTATGTTTCATGATAAGATATAATATTCATTGCGAAGTGCTATGCATTCCTCGTCTACGATTCAAATGAAAGTAAGTGCGACACTTCCTTGCAAGGAAATAGCGTTTGCAGATGTCTACGTATCGTAGCAATAGAGTTCTTATAATTCTTAAAACGCGATATCGCATCTCATTTCTATGTTTCATGGTAAGATATAATATGATTTGCGAAGTGTTATGTATTCCTCGTCTACACATCAAATGAATGTAAATGCGACACTTCCTTGCAAGGAAACAGCATATGCAGATGTCTACGTATCGTAGCAATGGATTTCTAATGCTTCTTAGAACGAGATATTGCATCTCATATCTATGTTTCATGAGAAGATATAATATTCATTGCGAAGTGTTATGCATTCCTCGTCTACGATTCAAATGAATGTAAATGCGACACTTCCTTGCAAGGAAATAGCGTTTGCAGTTGTCTACGTATCGTAGCAATAGATTTCTAATGCTTCTTAAAACGCGATATCGCATCTCATTTCTATGTTTCATGGTA
Source organism: Xylocopa sonorina (assembly GCF_050948175.1). Taxonomy (NCBI): domain Eukaryota; kingdom Metazoa; phylum Arthropoda; class Insecta; order Hymenoptera; family Apidae; genus Xylocopa; species Xylocopa sonorina. The sequence goes on from NW_027490612.1 coordinate 54,776, forward strand.
AGATATAATATGATTTGCGAAGTGTTATGTATTCCTCGTCTACACTTCAATTAATGTAAATGCGACACTTCCTTGTAAGGAAATAGCGTTGCGAATGTCTACGTATCGAAGCAATAGAGTTCAAATGCTTCTTAAACGAGATACTGCATCTCATATCTATGTTTCATGATAAGATATAATATTCATTGCGAAGTGCTATGCATTCCTCGCCTACGATTCAAATGAATGTAAATGCGACACTTCCTTGCAAGGAAATAGCGCTTGCAGATGTCTACGTATCGTAGCAATAGAGTTCTTATGATTCTTAAAAAGCGATATCGCATCTCATTTCTATGTTTCATGGTAAGGTATAATATGATTTGCGAAGTGTTATGTATTCCTCGTCTACACTTCAAGTGAATGTGAATGCGACACTTCCTCGCTAGGAAATGGCGTCTGCAGATGTCTAGGCTATCGTAGCAATAGAGTTCCAATGCTTCTTAAAACGAGATATTGCATCTAATATCTATGTTTCATGATAAGATATAATATTCATTGCGAAGTGTTATGCATTCCTCGTCTACGATTCAAATGAAAGTAAATGCGACACTTCCTTGCAAGGAAATAGCGTTTGCAGATGTCTACGTATCGTAGCAATAGAGTTCTTATAATTCTTAAAACGCGATATCGCATCTCATTTCTATGTTTCATGGTAAGATATAATATGATTTGCGAAGTGTTATGTATTCCTCGTCTACACATCAAATGAATGTAAATGCGACACTTCCTCGCAAGGAAATAGCATTTCCAGATGTCTACGTATCGTAGCAATGGATTTCTAATGCTTCTTAGAACGAGATATTGCATCTCATATCTATGTTTCATGATAAGATATAATATTCATTGCGAAGTGTTATGCATTCCTCGTCTACGATTCAAATGAATGTAAATGCGACACTTCCTTGCAAGGAAATAGCGTTTGCAGTTGTCTACGTATCGTAGCAATAAATTTCTAATGCTTCTTAAAACGCGATATCGCATCTCATTTCTATGTTTCATGGTAAGATATAATATGATTTTCGAAGTGTCATGTCTTCCTCGTCTACACTTCAAATGAATGTAAGTGCGACACTTCCTTGCTGGGAAATAGCGTCTGCAGATGTCTAGGTATCGTAGCAATAGAGTTCTAATGCTTCTTAAAACGCGATATCGCATCTCATTTCTATGTTTCATGGTAAGATGTAATATGATTTGCGAAGTGTTATGTATTCCTCGTCTACACTTCAAATGAATGTAAATGCGATGCTTCCTTGCAAGGAAATAGCGTTTGCAAATGTCTACGTATCGAAGTAATAGAGTTCAAATGCTTCTTAAAACGAGATACTGCATCTGATATCTATGTTTCATGATAAGATATAATATTCATTGCGAAGTGCTATGCATTCCTCGCCTACGATTCAAATGAATGTAAATGCGACACTTCCTTGCAAGGAAATAGCGTTTGCAGATGTCTACGTATCGTAGCAATAGAGTTCTTATGATTCTTAAAACGATATCGCATCTCATTTCTATGTTTCATGGTAAGGTATAATATGATTTGCGAAGTGTTATGTATTCCTCGTCTACACTTCAAATGAATGTGAATGCGACACTTCCTTGCTGGGAAATAGCGTCTGCAGATGTCTAGGTATCGTAGCAATAGAGTTCTAATGCTTCTTAAAACGCGATATCGCATCTCATTTCTATGTTTCATGGTGAGATGTAATATGATTTGCGAAGTGTTATGTATTCCTCGTCTACACTTCGAATGAATGTAAATGCGATGCTTCCTTGCAAGGAAATAGCGTTTGCAAATGTCTACGTATCGAAGCAATAGAGTTCAAATGCTTCTTAAAACGAGATACTGCATCTCATATCTATGTTTCATGATAAGATATAATATTCATTGCGAAGTGCTATGCATTCCTCGCCTACGATTCAAATGAATGTAAATGCGACACTTCCTTGCAAGGAAATAGCGTTTGCAGATGTCTACGTATCGTAGCAATAGAGTTCTTATGATTCTTAAAAAGCGATATCGCATCTCATTTCTATGTTTCATGGTAAGGTATAATATGATTTGCGAAGTGTTATGTATTCCTCGTCTACACTTCAAATGAATGTGAATGCGACACTTCCTCGCTAGGAAATAGCGTTTGCGAATGTCTACGTATCGAAGCAATAGAGTTCAAATGCTTCTTAAAACGAGATACTGAATCTCATATCTATGTTTCATGATAAGATATAATATTCATTGCGAAGTGCTATGCATTCCTCGTCTACGATTCAAATGAAAGTAAGTGCGACACTTCCTTGCAAGGAAATAGCGTTTGCAGATGTCTACGTATCGTAGCAATAGAGTTCTTATAATTCTTAAAACGCGATATCGCATCTCATTTCTATGTTTCATGGTAAGATATAATATGATTTGCGAAGTGTTATGTATTCCTCGTCTACACTTCAAATGAATGTGAATGCGACACTTCCTCGCTAGGAAATAGCGTCTGCAGACGTCTAGGTATCGTAGCAATAGAGTTCCAATGCTTCTTAAAACGAGATATTGCATCTAATATCTATGTTTCATGATAAGATATAATATTCATTGCGAAGTGTTATGCATTCCTCGTCTACGATTCAAATGAAAGTAAGTGCGACACTTCCTTGCTAGGAAATAGCGTTTGCAGATGTCTACGTATCGTAGCAATAGAGTTCTTATAATTCTTAAAACGCGATATCGCATCTCATTTCTATGTTTCATGGTAAGATATAATATGATTTGCGAGGTGTTATGTATTCCTCGTCTACACATCAAATGAATGTAAATGCGACACTTCCTTGCAAGGAAATAGCATATGCAGATGTCTACGTATCGTAGCAATGGATTTCTAATGCTTCTTAGAACGAGATATTGCATCTCATATCTATGTTTCATGAGAAGATATAATATTCATTGCGAAGTGTTATGCATTCCTCGTCTACGATTCAAATGAATGTAAATGCGACACTTCCTTGCAAGGAAATAGCGTTTGCAGTTGTCTACGTATCGTAGCAATAGATTTCTAATGCTTCTTAAAGCGCGATATCGCATCTCATTTCTATGTTTCATGGTAAGATATAATATGATTTGCGAAGTGTTATGTATTCCTCGTCTACACTTCAAATTAATGTAAATGCGACACTTCCTTGTAAGGAAATAGCGTTTGCGAATGTCTACGTATCGAAGCAATAGGGTTCAAATGCTTCTTAAAACGAGATACTGCATCTCATATCTATGTTTCATGATAAGATATAATATTCATTGCGAAGTGCTATGCATTCCTCGCCTACGATTCAAATGAATGTAAATGCGACACTTCCTTGCAAGGAAATAGCGTTTGCAGATGTCTACGTATCGTAGCAATAGAGTTCTTATGATTCTTAAAAAGCGATATCGCATCTCATTTCTATGTTTCATGGTAAGGTATAATATGATTTGCGAAGTGTTATGTATTCCTCGTCTACACTTCAAATGAATGTGAATGCGACACTTCCTCGCTAGGAAATAGCGTTTGCGAATGTCTACGTATCGAAGCAATAGAGTTCAAATGCTTCTTAAAACGAGATACTGCATCTCATATCTATGTTTCATGATAAGATATAATATTCATTGCGAAGTGCTATGCATTCCTCGTCTACGATTCAAATGAAAGTAAGTGCGACACTTCCTTGCAAGGAAATAGCGTTTGCAGATGTCTACGTATCGTAGCAATAGAGTTCTTATAATTCTTAAAACGCGATATCGCATCTCATTTCTATGTTTCATGGTAAGATATAATATGATTTGCGAAGTGTTATGTATTCCTCGTCTACACATCAAATGAATGTAAATGCGACACTTCCTTGCAAGGAAACAGCATATGCAGATGTCTACGTATCGTAGCAATGGATTTCTAATGCTTCTTAGAACGAGATATTGCATCTCATATCTATGTTTCATGAGAAGATATAATATTCATTGCGAAGTGTTATGCATTCCTCGTCTACGATTCAAATGAATGTAAATGCGACACTTCCTTGCAAGGAAATAGCGTTTGCAGTTGTCTACGTATCGTAGCAATAGATTTCTAATGCTTCTTAAAACGCGATATCGCATCTCATTTCTATGTTTCATGGTAAGATATAATATGATTTGCGAAGTGTTATGTATTCCTCGTCTACACTTCAAATTAATGTAAATGCGACACTTCCTTGTAAGGAAATAGCGTTTGCGAATGTCTACGTATCGAAGCAATAGAGTTCAAATGCTTCTTAAAACGAGATACTGCATCTCATATCTATGTTTCATGATAAGATATAATATTCATTGCGAAGTGCTATGCATTCCTCGCCTACGATTCAAATGAATGTAAATGCGACACTTCCTTGCAAGGAAATAGCGCTTGCAGATGTCTACGTATCGTAGCAATAGAGTTCTTATGATTCTTAAAAAGCGATATCGCATCTCATTTCTATGTTTCATGGTAAGGTATAATATGATTTGCGAAGTGTTATGTATTCCTCGTCTACACTTCAAGTGAATGTGAATGCGACACTTCCTCGCTAGGAAATGGCGTCTGCAGATGTCTAGGTATCGTAGCAATAGAGTTCCAATGCTTCTTAAAACGAGATATTGCATCTAATATCTATGTTTCATGATAAGATATAATATTCATTGCGAAGTGTTATGCATTCCTCGTCTACGATTCAAATGAAAGTAAATGCGACACTTCCTTGCAAGGAAATAGCGTTTGCAGATGTCTACGTATCGTAGCAATAGAGTTCTTATAATTCTTAAAACGCGATATCGCATCTCATTTCTATGTTTCATGGTAAGATATAATATGATTTGCGAAGTGTTATGTATTCCTCGTCTACACATCAAATGAATGTAAATGCGACACTTCCTCGCAAGGAAATAGCATTTCCAGATGTCTACGTATCGTAGCAATGGATTTCTAATGCTTCTTAGAACGAGATATTGCATCTCATATCTATGTTTCATGATAAGATATAATATTCATTGCGAAGTGTTATGCATTCCTCGTCTACGATTCAAATGAATGTAAATGCGACACTTCCTTGCAAGGAAATAGCGTTTGCAGTTGTCTACGTATCGTAGCAATAAATTTCTAATGCTTCTTAAAACGCGATATCGCATCTCATTTCTATGTTTCATGGTAAGATATAATATGATTTTCGAAGTGTCATGTCTTCCTCGTCTACACTTCAAATGAATGTAAGTGCGACACTTCCTTGCTGGGAAATAGCGTCTGCAGATGTCTAGGTATCGTAGCAATAGAGTTCTAATGCTTCTTAAAACGCGATATCGCATCTCATTTCTATGTTTCATGGTAAGATGTAATATGATTTGCGAAGTGTTATGTATTCCTCGTCTACACTTCAAATGAATGTAAATGCGATGCTTCCTTGCAAGGAAATAGCGTTTGCAAATGTCTACGTATCGAAGTAATAGAGTTCAAATGCTTCTTAAAACGAGATACTGCATCTGATATCTATGTTTCATGATAAGATATAATATTCATTGCGAAGTGCTATGCATTCCTCGCCTACGATTCAAATGAATGTAAATGCGACACTTCCTTGCAAGGAAATAGCGTTTGCAGATGTCTACGTATCGTAGCAATAGAGTTCTTATGATTCTTAAAAACGATATCGCATCTCATTTCTATGTTTCATGGTAAGGTATAATATGATTTGCGAAGTGTTATGTATTCCTCGTCTACACTTCAAATGAATGTGAATGCGACACTTCCTTGCTGGGAAATAGCGTCTGCAGATGTCTAGGTATCGTAGCAATAGAGTTCTAATGCTTCTTAAAACGCGATATCGCATCTCATTTCTATGTTTCATGGTGAGATGTAATATGATTTGCGAAGTGTTATGTATTCCTCGTCTACACTTCGAATGAATGTAAATGCGATGCTTCCTTGCAAGGAAATAGCGTTTGCAAATGTCTACGTATCGAAGCAATAGAGTTCAAATGCTTCTTAAAACGAGATACTGCATCTCATATCTATGTTTCATGATAAGATATAATATTCATTGCGAAGTGCTATGCATTCCTCGCCTACGATTCAAATGAATGTAAATGCGACACTTCCTTGCAAGGAAATAGCGTTTGCAGATGTCTACGTATCGTAGCAATAGAGTTCTTATGATTCTTAAAAAGCGATATCGCATCTCATTTCTATGTTTCATGGTAAGGTATAATATGATTTGCGAAGTGTTATGTATTCCTCGTCTACACTTCAAATGAATGTGAATGCGACACTTCCTCGCTAGGAAATAGCGTTTGCGAATGTCTACGTATCGAAGCAATAGAGTTCAAATGCTTCTTAAAACGAGATACTGCATCTCATATCTATGTTTCATGATAAGATATAATATTCATTGCGAAGTGCTATGCATTCCTCGTCTACGATTCAAATGAAAGTAAGTGCGACACTTCCTTGCAAGGAAATAGCGTTTGCAGATGTCTACGTATCGTAGCAATAGAGTTCTTATAATTCTTAAAACGCGATATCGCATCTCATTTCTATGTTTCATGGTAAGATATAATATGATTTGCGAAGTGTTATGTATTCCTCGTCTACACATCAAATGAATGTAAATGCGACACTTCCTTGCAAGGAAACAGCATATGCAGATGTCTACGTATCGTAGCAATGGATTTCTAATGCTTCTTAGAACGAGATATTGCATCTCATATCTATGTTTCATGAGAAGATATAATATTCATTGCGAAGTGTTATGCATTCCTCGTCTACGATTCAAATGAATGTAAATGCGACACTTCCTTGCAAGGAAATAGCGTTTGCAGTTGTCTACGTATCGTAGCAATAGATTTCTAATGCTTCTTAAAACGCGATATCGCATCTCATTTCTATGTTTCATGGTAAGATATAATATGATTTGCGAAGTGTTATGTATTCCTCGTCTACACTTCAAATTAATGTAAATGCGACACTTCCTTGTAAGGAAATAGCGTTTGCGAATGTCTACGTATCGAAGCAATAGAGTTCAAATGCTTCTTAAAACGAGATACTGCATCTCATATCTATGTTTCATGATAAGATATAATATTCATTGCGAAGTGCTATGCATTCCTCGCCTACGATTCAAATGAATGTAAATGCGACACTTCCTTGCAAGGAAATAGCGCTTGCAGATGTCTACGTATCGTAGCAATAGAGTTCTTATGATTCTTAAAAAGCGATATCGCATCTCATTTCTATGTTTCATGGTAAGGTATAATATGATTTGCGAAGTGTTATGTATTCCTCGTCTACACTTCAAGTGAATGTGAATGCGACACTTCCTCGCTAGGAAATAGCGTCTGCAGATGTCTAGGTATCGTAGCAATAGAGTTCCAATGCTTCTTAAAACGAGATATTGCATCTAATATCTATGTTTCATGATAAGATATAATATTCATTGCGAAGTGTTATGCATTCCTCGTCTACGATTCAAATGAAAGTAAATGCGACACTTCCTTGCAAGGAAATAGCGTTTGCAGATGTCTACGTATCGTAGCAATAGAGTTCTTATAATTCTTAAAACGCGATATCGCATCTCATTTCTATGTTTCATGGTAAGATATAATATGATTTGCGAAGTGTTATGTATTCCTCGTCTACACATCAAATGAATGTAAATGCGACACTTCCTTGCAAGGAAATAGCATTTCCAGATGTCTACGTATCGTAGCAATGGATTTCTAATGCTTCTTAGAACGAGATATTGCATCTCATATCTATGTTTCATGATAAGATATAATATTCATTGCGAAGTGTTATGCATTCCTCGTCTACGATTCAAATGAATGTAAATGCGACACTTCCTTGCAAGGAAATAGCGTTTGCAGTTGTCTACGTATCGTAGCAATAAATTTCTAATGCTTCTTAAAACGCGATATCGCATCTCATTTCTATGTTTCATGGTAAGATATAATATGATTTTCGAAGTGTCATGTCTTCCTCGTCTACACTTCAAATGAATGTAAGTGCGACACTTCCTTGCTGGGAAATAGCGTCTGCAGATGTCTAGGTATCGTAGCAATAGAGTTCTAATGCTTCTTAAAACGCGATATCGCATCTCATTTCTATGTTTCATGGTAAGATGTAATATGATTTGCGAAGTGTTATGTATTCCTCGTCTACACTTCAAATGAATGTAAATGCGATGCTTCCTTGCAAGGAAATAGCGTTTGCAAATGTCTACGTATCGAAGTAATAGAGTTCAAATGCTTCTTAAAACGAGATACTGCATCTCATATCTATGTTTCATGATAAGATATAATAATCATTGCGAAGTGCTATGCATTCCTCGCCTACGATTCAAATGAATGTAAATGCGACACTTCCTTGCAAGGAAATAGCGTTTGCAGATGTCTACGTATCGTAGCAATAGAGTTCTTATGATTCTTAAAAACGATATCGCATCTCATTTCTATGTTTCATGGTAAGGTATAATATGATTTGCGAAGTGTTATGTATTCCTCGTCTACACTTCAAATGAATGTGAATGCGACACTTCCTCGCTAGGGAATAGCGTTTGCAGATGTCTACGTATCGTAGCAATAGCTTTCTAATGCTTCCTAAGACGCGATATCGCATCTCATTTCTATGTTTCATGGTAAGATATAACATGATTTGCGAAGTGTCATGTATTCCTCGTCTACACTTCAAATGAATGTGAATGCGATACTTCCTCGCTAGGAAATAGCGTTTGCAGATGTCTACGTATCGTAGCAATAGCTTTCTAATGCTTCTTAAAACGCGATATCGCATCTCATTTCTATGCTTCATGGTAAGATATAAGATGATTTGCGAAGTGTCATGTCTTCCTCGTCTACACTTCAAATGAATGTAAATGCGACACTTCCTTGCTGGGAAATAGCGTCTGCAGATGTCTAGGTATCGTAGCAATAGAGTTCTAATGCTTCTTAAAACGCGATATCGCATCTCGTTTCTATGTTTCATGGTGAGATGTAATATGATTTGCGAAGTGTTATGTATTCCTCGTCTACACTTCAAATGAATGTAAATGCGATGCTTCCTTGCAAGGAAATAGCGTTTGCAAATGTCTACGTATCGAAGCAATAGAGTTCAAATGCTTCTTAAAACGAGATACTGCATCTCATATCTATGTTTCATGATAAGATATAATATTCATTGCGAAGTGCTATGCATTCCTCGCCTACGATTCAAATGAATGTAAATGCGACACTTCCTTGCAAGGAAATAGCGTTTGCAGATGTCTACGTATCGTAGCAATAGAGTTCTTATGATACTTAAAAAGCGATATCGCATCTCATTTCTATGTTTCATGGTAAGGTATAATATGATTTGCGAAGTGTTATGTATTCCTCGTCTACACTTCAAATGAATGTGAATGCGACACTTCCTCGCTAGGAAATAGCGTCTGCAGACGTCTAGGTATCGTAGCAATAGAGTTCCAATGCTTCTTAAAACGAGATATTGCATCTAATATCTATGTTTCATGATAAGACATAATATTCATTGCGAAGTGTTATGCATTCCTCGTCTACGATTCAAATGAAAGTAAGTGCGACACTTCCTTGCAAGGAAATAGCGCTTGCAGATGTCTACGTATCGTAGCAATAGAGTTCTTATGATTCTTAAAAAGCGATATCGCATCTCATTTCTATGTTTCATGTGTCACGTCCCGAGGTGCGGTTGCGCTCGCAACGGTGGCACAAAGTCGTAACCGTTCCCGAAAATAACGCGAATTGCGTCCGGACCGGGTTCGTTGGCGTTTCGGACTCGATAAAACGGTAATTAACACGAAACTTACCTTGTGATGGCTTGATTCTACTATCTGATTTCTCTTTCCAGGTACCTGGAGCGCCTTGGATCCGCAACCGGGATGGCGGCGGCGTACGGCTGGAACGGAGGTACGGGTCGTGCGGCGAAGGAAACCTCCTTCACAGGAACCAGGACTCGAACGCAGGAAATTGAATATTCTGGTGCATCACCCACGTATTCCCGAGCGAGACGACGAATAAACTCTCTCCTCCCCGCGCGTCGTGTACGCTTTGTCGGAGGAGCAAGGCTCGTCGAGAATACTTGAACTTCGGTTGAGTACGGCACGGCTAAGCGTTGGTTCGCTCTAGCTTACCGGGATCGACCTGGGCGCAAGATATTCTGTACACGGTAGAAGTGAGGATGGAGCAACTAAGCGCTGGTTCGCTCTAGTCGTCGAGCCTCAAGACTATCGCAGATGAGATATGGAATTAGAATAATCGCGAGCGTACCCGTGGAGTAGAATTAAGGAATTGTATTTGAACTCGAATAAAGATACTTTGAATCTGGTAAAAATAAACTATATTCTATGATTTCACTATACTAAATACACTTGACTAAGTTCTAAGTTACTGACTAGCGATTACAATGAGAATTAGAAATAGTATAAAGTATCGAATGGACTCCGCTATGGGAGTATGGATAGAGACGAATGCATTAGAGCTAATTGCTCGTTGCGAATGAGCCTATTGCTCGGATCGGAAGTGCATCGTTCGGATGCTGGATTAGAACTCCTCGGTTCGGAGATGAGATACGAACTCTCCAGTTCGGAGATGAGATACCAACTCTCCCGTTCGGAGGTGAGATTGGAACTCTCCCGTTCGGAGGTGAGATTGGAACTGACTCTCGGATCTCGCGTCCGCGACCTCCTCAGGCCGCGCGGCGCGCGAGTCGCTGGGCCCTCGCGGTGGGGCGGACGGTCGGAGTAGGGCGGCCGCTCGGCCCTCGTGGTGGGGCGGCCGTTCGGAGTGGGGCGCGGCCCGCGTTAAGCGTGAGCCGCGAGCGTCGAGTGTGCGCGCGAGTGCACGGAACATAGCCGTGCATGAATAAAATATATACATATATTTACTTAAATCTAGGTGTGTGTTGGTGTGTATGTACATATATGAGTAGTGTGCTTATTCTAATCCCACATGTACGAGAAGTACGTATAGGGCTTCGTGATCGCTGGGGATTCGACCCAGTATGTGTCGGAGAGCTCCTCGCCCTCGCAATACGGGGTGAAGTCCTCCCCCTCGTGTGTGGAGATCGCGCGTGGGCGCGGCATGCTGCATCCTTCTTCCCTCTCGTACCTTTGTCTCCTTCTGTAAGGACGGCGAGTCGGCGGGTGGCCCGTGTGCAGGGGCTCCGGATACGGATGCTGGGGATGATGAGGTGGACGCCGGAGGGTGGCAGGCGGTACGCCTGACGTTACACATGGTAAGGTATAATATGATTTGCGAAGTGTTATGTATTCCTCGTCTACACTTCAAATGAATGTGAATGCGACACTTCCTCGCTAGGAAATAGCGTCTGCAGATGTCTAGGTATCGTAGCAATAGAGTTCCAATGCTTCTTAAAACGAGATATTGCATCTAATATCTATGTTTCATGATAAGATATAATATTCATTGCGAAGTGTTATGCATTCCTCGTCTACGATTCAAATGAAAGTAAATGCGACACTTCCTTGCAAGGAAATAGCGTTTGCAGATGTCTACGTATCGTAGCAATAGAGTTCTTATAATTCTTAAAACGCGATATCGCATCTCATTTCTATGTTTCATGGTAAGATATAATATGATTTGCGAAGTGTTATGTATTCCTCGTCTACACATCAAATGAATGTAAATGCGACACTTCCTTGCAAGGAAATAGCATTTGCAGATGTCTACGTATCGTAGCAATGGATTTCTAATGCTTCTTAGAACGAGATATTGCATCTCATATCTATGTTTCATAATAAGATATAATATTCATTGCGAAGTGTTATGCATTCCTCGTTTACGATTCAAATGAATGTAAATGCGACACTTCCTTGCAAGGAAATAGCGTTTGCAGTTGTCTACGTATCGTAGCAATAAATTTCTAATGCTTCTTAAAACGCGATATCGCATCTCATTTCTATGTTTCATGGTAAGATATAATATGATTTGCGAAGTGTCATGTCTTCCTCGTCTACACTTCAAATGAATGTAAATGCGACACTTCCTTGCTGGGAAATAGCGTCTGCAGATGTCTAGGTATCGTAGCAATAGAGTTCTAATGCTTCTTAAAACGCGATATCGCATCTCATTTCTATGTTTCATGGTAAGATGTAATATGATTTGCGAAGTGTTATGTATTCCTCGTCTACACTTCAAATGAATGTAAATGCGATGCTTCCTTGCAAGGAAATGGCGTTTGCAAATGTCTACGTATCGAAGTAATAGAGTTCAAATGCTTCTTAAAACGAGATACTGCATCTCATATCTATGTTTCATGATAAGATATAATATTCATTGCGAAGTGCTATGCATTCCTCGCCTACGATTCAAATGAATGTAAATGCGACACTTCCTTGCAAGGAAATAGCGTTTGCAGATGTCTACGTATCGTAGCAATAGAGTTCTTATGATTCTTAAAAAGCGATATCGCATCTCATTTCTATGTTTCATGGCAAGATATAATATGATTTGCGAAGTGTTATGTATTCCTCGTCTACACTTCAAATCAATGTAAATACGACACTTCCTTGCAAGGAAATAGCGTTTGCAGATGTCTACCTATCGTAGCAATAGAGTTCTAATGCTTCTTAAAACGCGATATCGCATCTCATTTCTATGTTTCATGGTAAGATATAATATTCATTGCGAAATGTTATGCATTCCTCGTCTACGATTCAAATGAAAGTAAATGCGATACTTCCTTGCAAGGAAATAGCATTTGCAGATGTCTACCTATCGTAGCAATAGAGTTCTAATGGTTCTTAAAACGCGATATCGCATCTCATTTCTATGTTTCATGGTAAGATATAATATGATTTGCGAAGTATTATGTATTTCTCGTCTACACTTCAAATGAATGTAAATGCGACACTTCCTTACAAGGATGTTTGCAGATGTCTACGTATCGAAGCAATAGAGTTCTAACGCTTCTTAAAACGCGATATCGCATCTCATTTCTATGTTTCATGGTAAGATATAATATTCATTGCGAAGTGTTATGTATTCCTCGTCTACGATTCAAATGGAAATAAATGCGACACTTCCTTGCAAGGAAACAGCGTTTGCAGATGTCTACGTATCGAAGCAACAGAGTTCAAATGCTTTCTAAAACGAGATATTGCATCTCATATCTATGTTTCATGATAAGATATAGTATTCATTGCGAAGTGTTATGCATTCCTCGTCTACGATTCAAATGAATGTAAATGCGACACTTCCTTGCAAGGAAATAGCGTCTGCAGATGTCTACGTATCGTAGCAATAGAGGTCAAATGCTTCTTAAAACGCGATATCGCATCTCATTTCTATGTTTCATGGTAAGATATAATATGATTTGCGAAGTATTATGTATTTCTCGTCTACACTTCAAATGAATGTAAATGCGACACTTCCTTACAAGGATGTTTGCAGATGTCTACGTATCGAAGCAATAGAGTTCTAACGCTTCTTAAAACGCGATATCGCATCTCATTTCTATGTTTCATGGTAAGATATAATATTCATTGCGAAGTGTTATGTATTCCTCGTCTACGATTCAAATGGAAGTAAATGCGACACTTCCTTGCAAGGAAACAGCGTTTGCAGATGTCTACGTATCGAAGCAACAGAGTTCAAATGCTTTCTAAAACGAGATATTGCATCTCATATCTATGTTTTATGATAAGATATAGTATTCATTGCGAAGTGTTATGCATTCCTCGTCTACGATTCAAATGAATGTAAATGCGACACTTCCTTGCAAGGAAATATCGTCTGCAGATGTCTACGTATCGTAGCAATAGAGGTCAAATGCTTCTTAAAACGCGATATCGCATCTCATTTCTATGTTTCATGGTAAGATATAATATGATTTGCGAAGTGTTATGTTTTCCTCGTCTACACCTCAAATGAATGTAAATGCTACACTTCCTTGCAAGGAAATAGCGATTGCAGATGTCTACGTATCGAAGCAATAGAGTTCTAATGCTTCTTAAAACGCGATATCGCATCTCATTTCTATGTTTCATGGTAAGATATAATATTCATTGAGAAGTGTTATGCATTCCTCGTCTACGATTCAAATGAAAGTAAATGCGACACTTCCTTGCTAGGAAACAGCGTTTGCAGATGTCTACGTATCGAAGCAATAGTGTTCTAAAGCTTCTTAAATCGCGATATCGCATCTCATTTATACGTTTCATGGTAAGATGTATTATGATTTGTGTAGTGTTATGCATTCCTCGTCTACGATTCAAATGAATGTAAATGCGACACTTCCTTGCAAGGAAATAGCGTTTGCAGATGTCTACGTATCGTTGCAATAGAGTTCTTATGATTCTTAAAAAGCGATATCGCATCTCATTTCTATGTTTCATGGTAAGGTATAATATGATTTGCGAAGTGCTATGTATTCTTCGTCTACACTTCAAATGAATGTGAATGCGACACTTCCTCGCTAGGAAATAGCGTCTGCAGATTTCTAGGTATCGTAGCAATAGAGTTCCAATGCTTCTTAAAACGAGATATTGCATCTAATATCTATGTTTCATAATAAGATATAATATTCATTGCGAAGTGTTATGCATTCCTCGTCTACGATTCAAATGAATGTAAATGCGACACTTCCTTGCAAGGAAATAGCGTCTGCAGATGTCTACGTATCGTAGCAATGGATTTCTGATGCTTCTTAGAACGCGATATCGCATCCCATTTCTATGTTTCATGGTAAGATATAATATGATTTGCGAAGTGTCATGTATTCCTCGTCTACACTTCAAATGAATGTAAATGCGACACTTCCTTGCAGGGAAATAGCGTTTGCAAATGTCTACGTATCGAAGCAATAGAGTTCAAATGCTTCTTAAAACGAGATATTGCATCTCATATCTATGTTTCATGATAAGATATAATATACATTGCGAAGTGTTATGCATTCCTCGTCTACGATTCAAATGAAAGTAAATGCAACACTTCCTTGCTAGGAAATAGCGTTTGCAGATGTCTACGTATCGTAGCAATAGAGCTCTTATAATTCTTAAAACGCGATTTCGCATCTCATTTCTATGTTTCATGGTAAGGTATAATATGATTTGCGAAGTGTTATGTATTCCTCGCCTACACTTCAAGTGAATGTAAATGCGACACTTCCTTGCAAGGAAATAGCGTTTGCAGATGTCTACGTATCGAAGCAATAGAGTTCTAATGCTTCTTACAACGCGATATCGCATCTCATTTCTATGTTTCATGGTAAGATATAATATGATTTGCGAAGTGTTATGTATTCCTCGTCTACACTTCAAATGAATGTAAATGCGACACATCCTTCCAAGGAAATAGCGTTTGCAGATGTCTACGTATCGAAGCAATAGTGTTCTAATGCTTCTTAAAAAGCGATATCGCATCACATTTCTATGTTTCATGGTAGGATATAATATGATTTGCTAAGTATCATGTATTCCTCGTCTACACTTCAAATGAATGTAAATGCGACACTTCCTTGCTAGGAAACAGCGTTTGCAGATGTCTACGTATCGAAGCAATAGTGTTCTAAAGCTTCTTAAATCGCGATATCGCATCTCATTTCTATGTTTCATGGTAAGATATAATATTAATTGTGAAGTGTTATGCATTCCTCGTCTACGATTCAAATGAAAGTAAATGCGACACTTCCTTGCTAGGAAACAGCGATTGCAGATGTCTACGTATTGTAGCAATAGAGTTCAAATGCTTCTTAAAACGCGATATCGCATCTCATTTCTATGTTTCATGTTAAGATATAATATGATTTGCGAAGTGTTATGTATTCCTCGTCTACACCTCAAATGAATGTAAATTCGACACTTCCTTGCAAGGAAATAGCGTTTGCAGATGTCTACGTATCGTAGCAATAGAGCTCTTATAATTCTTAAAACGCGATATCGCATCTCATTTCTATGTTTCATGGTAAGATATAATATGATTTGCGAAGTGTTATGCATTCCTCGTCTACGATTCAAATGAACGTAAATGCGACACTTCCTTCCAAGGAAATAGCGTTTGCAGATGTCTACGTATCGTAACAATAGAATACTTATGATTCTTAAAACGGGATATCGCATCTCATTTCTATGTTTCATGGTAAGATATAATATGATTTGCGAAGTGTCATGTGTTCCTCGTCTACACTTCAAATGAATGTGAATGCGACACTTCCTTGCAAGGAAATAGCGTTTGCAGATGACTACGTATCGAAGCAATAGAGTTCAAATGCTTCTTAAAACGAGATATTGCATCTCATATCTATGTTTCATGATAAGATATAATATACATTGCGAAGTGTTATGCATTCCTCGTCTACGATTCAAATGAAAGTAAATGCGACACTTCCTTGCAAGGAAATAGCGTTTGCAGATGTCTACGTATCGTAACAATAGAGTTCTTATGATTCTTGAAACGCGATATCGCATCTCATTTCTATGTTTCATGGTAAGATATAATATGATTTGCGAAGTGTTATGTATTCCTCGTCTACACTTCAAATGAATGTAAATGCGACACTTCCATGCTGGGAAATAGCGTCTGCAGATGTCTAGGTATCGTAGCAATAGAGTTCTAATGCTTCTTAAAACGCGATATCGCATCTCATTTCTATGTTTCATGGTAAGATGTAATATGATTTGCGAAGTGTTATGTATTCCTCGTCTACACTTCAAATGAATGTGAATGCGACACTTCCTCGCTAGGAAATAGCGTCTGCAGATGTCTAGGTATCGTAGTAATAGAGTTCTAATGCTTCTTCAAACGAGATACTGCATCTCATACCTATGTTTCATGATAAGATATAATATTCATTGCGAAGTGCTATGCATTCCTCGCCTACGATTCAAAGGAAAGAAAATGCGACACTTCCTTGCAAGGAAATAGCGTTTGCAGATGTCTACGTATCGTTGCAATAGAGTTCTTATGATTCTTAAAAAGCGATATCGCATCTCATTTCTATGTTTCATGGTAAGGTATAATATACATTGCGAAGTGTTATGCATTCCTCGTCTACACTTCAAATGAATGTGAATGGTGATACTTCCTCGCTAGGAAATAGCGTTTGCAGATGTCTACGTATCGTAGCAATAGATTTCTAATGCTTCTTAAAACGGCGATATCGCATCTCATTTCTATGTTTCATGGTAAGATATAATATGCTTTGCGAAGTGTTATGTATTCCTCGTCTACACTTCAAATGAATGTAAATGCGACACTTCCTTGCAAGGAAATAGCGTTTGCAGATGTCTACGTATCGTAGCAATAGAGTTCTTATGATTCTTAAAACCCGATATCGCATCACATTCCTATGTTTCATGGTAAGGTATAATATGATTTGCGAAGTGTTATGTATTCCTCGTCTATACTTCAAATGAATGTGAATGCGACACTTCCTCGCTAGGAAATAGCGTCTGCAGATGTCTACGTATCGAAGCAATAGAGTTCTTATGATTCTTAAAACGCGATATCGCATCGCATTTCTATGTTTCATGGTAAGGTATAATACGATTTGCGAAGTGTTATGTATTCCTCGCCTACACTTCAAGTGAATGTAAATGCGAAACTTCCTTGCAAGGAAATAGCCTTTGCAGATGTCTACGTATCGAAGCAATAGGCTTTTAATGCTTCTTAAAACGCGATATCGCATCTCATTTCTATGTTTCATGGTAAGATGTAATATGATTTGCGAAGTATCATGTATTCCTCGTCTACACTTCAAATGAATGTGAATGCGACACTTCCTTGCAAGGAAATCGCGTTTGCAGATGTCTACGTATCGAAGCAATAAAGTTGAAATGCTTCTTAAAACGAGATATTGCATCTCATGTCTATGATTCATGATAAGATATAATATTCATTGCGAAGTGTTATGCATTCCTCGTCTACGATTCAAATGAATGTAAATGCGACACTTCCTTGCTAGGAAATAGCGTCTGCAGATGTTTACGTATCAAAGCAATAGAGTTCAAATTCTTCTTAAAACGAGATAATGCATCTCATATCTATGTTTCATGATAAGATATAATATTCATTGCGATGTGTTATGCATTCCTCGTCTACGATTCAAATGAAAGTAAATGCGACAATTCCTTGCAAGGTAACAGCGATTGCAGATGTCTACGTATCGTAGCAATAGAGCTCTTATAATTCTTAAAACGCGATTTCGCATCTCATTTCTATGTTTCATGGTAAGGTATAATATGATTTGCGAAGTGTTATGTATTCCTCGCCTACACTTCAAGTGAATGTAAATGCGACACTTCCTTGCAAGGAAATAGCCTTCGCCGTTGTCTACGTATCGTAGCAATAGAGTTCTAATGCTTCATAAAACGCGATATCCCATCTCATTTCTATGTTTCATGGTAAGATGTAATATGATTTGCGAAGTACCATGTATTCCTCGTCTACACTTCAAATGAATGTGAATGCGACACTTCCTTGCAAGGAAATCGCGTTTGCAGATATCTACGTATCGAAGCAATAGAGCTACCTTATAATTCTTAAAACGCGATTTCGCATCTCATTTCTATGTTTCATGTTAAGGTATAATATGATTTGCGAAGTGTTATGTATTCCTCGCCTACACTTCAAGTGAATGTAAATGCGACACTTCCTTGCAAGGAAATAGCCTTTGCAGATGTCTACGTAACGTAGCAATAGAGTTCTAATGCTTCATAAAACGCGATATCGCATCTCATTTCCATGTTTCATGGTAAGATATAATATGATTTGCGAAGTGTTATGCATTCCTCGTCTACGATTCAAATGAAAGTAAATGCGACACTTCCTTGCAAGGAAATAGCGTTTGCAGATGTCTACGTATCGTAGCAATAGAGTTCATATGATTCTTAAAATGCGATATCGCATCTCATTTCTATGTTTCATGGTAAGATATAACATGATTTGCGAAGTGTTATGCATTCCTCGTCTACACTTCAAATGAATGTGAATGCGATTCTTCCTCGCTAGGAAATAGCGTTTGCAGATGTCTACGTATCGTAGCAATAGCCTTCTAATGCTTCCTAAAACGCGATATCGCATCTCATTTCTATGTTTCATGGTAAGATATAACATGATTTGCGAAGTGTTATGTATACCTCGTCTACACTTCAAATGAATGTGAATGCGATACTTCCTCGCTAGGAAATAGCGTTTGCAGATGTCTACGTATCGTAGCAATAGATTTCTAATGCTTCTTAGAACGGCGATATCGCATCTCATTTCTATGCTTCGTGGTAAGATATAATATGATTTGCGAAGTGTTATGTATTCCTCGTCTACACTTCAAATGAATGTAAATGCGACACTTCCTTGCAAGGAAATAGCGTTTGCAGATGTCTACGTATCGTAGCAATGGATTTCTGATGCTTCTTAAAACGCGATATCGCATCTCATTTCTATGTTTTATGGTAGGATATAATATGATTTGCGAAGTGTTATGTATTCCTCGTCTACACTTCAAGTGAATGTAAATGCGACACTTCCTTGCAAGGAAATAGCGTTTGCAGATGTCTACGTATCGAAGCAATAGTGTTCAAATGCTTCTTGAAACGAGATATTGCATCTCATATCTGTGCTTCATGATAAGATATAATATTCATTGCGAAGTGTTATGCTTTTCCTCGTCTACGGTTCAAATGAATGTAAATGCGACACTTCCTTGCAAGGAAATAGCGTTTGCAGATGTCTACGTATCGTAGCAATGGATTTCTGATGCTTCTTAAAACGCGATATCGCATCTCATTTCTATGTTTTATGGTAGGATATATAATATGATTTGTGAAGTGTTATGTATTCCTCGTCTACACTTCAAGTGAATGTAAATGCGACACTTCCTTGCAAGGAAATAGCGTTTGCAGATGTCTACGTATCGAAGCAATAGTGTTCAAATGCTTCTTGAAACGAGATATTGCATCTCATATCTGTGCTTCATGATAAGATATAATATTCATTGCGAAGTGTTATGCTTTTCCTCGTCTACGGTTCAAATGAATGTAAATGCGACACTTCCTTGCAAGGAAATAGCGTTTGCAAATGTCTACCTATCGTAGCAATAGTGTTCTAATTCTTCTTAAAACGCGATATCGCATCTCATTTCTATGTTTCATGGTAAGGTATAAATGATTTGCGAAGTGTTATGTATTCCTTGTCTACACTTCAAATGAATGTAAATGCGACACTTCCTTGCAAGGAAATAGCGTTTGCAGATGTCTACGTATCGTAGCAATAGAGTTCTTATAATTCTTAAAACGCGATTTCGCATCTCATTTCTATGTTTCATGGTAAGGTATAATATGATTTCCGGAGTGTTATGTATTCCTCGCCTACACTTCAAGTGAATGTAAATGCGACACTTCCTTGCAAGGAAATAGCGTTTGCAGATGTCTACGTATCGAAGCAATAGAGCTCTAATGCTTCTTACAACGCGATATCGCATCTCATTTCTATGTTTCATGGTAAGATATAACATGATTTGCGAAGTGTTATGTATACCTCGTCTACACTTCAAATGAATGTGAATGCGATACTTCCTCGCTAGGAAATAGCGTTTGCAGATGTCTACGTATCGTAGCAATAGATTTCTAATGCTTCTTAAAACGGCGATATCGCATCTCATTTCTATGTTTCATGGTAAGATATAATATGATTTGCGAAGTGTTATGTATTCCTCGTCTACACGTCAAATGAATGTAAATGCGACACTTCCTTGCAAGGAAATAGCAATTGCAGATGTCTACCTATCGTAGCATTAGAGTTCCAATGCTTCTTAAAACGCGATATCGCATCTCATTTCTATGTTTCATGGTAAGATGTAATATGATTTGCGAAGTGTTATGTATTCCTCGTCTACACTTCAAATCAATGTAAATACGACACTTCCTTGCAAGGAAATAGCTTTTGCAGATGTCTACCTATCGTAGCAATAGAGTTCTAATGCTTCTTAAAACGCGATATCGCATCTCATTTCTATGTTTCATGGTAAGATATAATATGATTTGCGGAGTGTTATGTATTCCTCGTCTACACTTCAAATGAATGTAAATGCGACACTTCCTTGCAAGGAAATACCGTTTGCAGATGTCTACGTATCGAAGCAATAGGGTTCAAATGCTTCTTAAAACGCGATATCGCATCTCATTTCTATTTTTCATGGTAAGATATAACATGATTTGCGAAGTGTTATGTATACCTCGTCTACACTTCAAATGAATGTGAATGCGACACTTCCTTGCAAGGAAATAGCGTTTGCAGATGTCTACGTATCGTAGCAATAGATTTCTAATGCTTCTTAAAACGGCGATATCGCATCTCATTTCTATGTTTCATGGTAAGATATAATATGGTTTGCGAAGTGTTATGTATTCCTCGTCTACACTTCAAATGAATGTAAATGCGACACTTCCTTGCAAGGAAATAGCAATTGCAGATGTCTACCTATCGTAGCATTAGAGTTCCAATGCTTCTTAAAACGCGATATCGCATCTCATTTCTATGTTTCATGGTAAGATGTAATATGATTTGCGAAGTGTTATGTATTCCTCGTCTACACTTCAAATGAATGTAAATGCGACACTCGCTCGCTAGGAAATAGCGTTTGCAGATGTCTACGTATCGTAGCAATAGAGTTCTAATGCTTCTTAAAACGCGATATCGCATCTCCTTTCTATGTTTCATGGTAAGATATAATATGATTTGCGAAGTGTTATGTATTCCTCGTCTACACTTCAAATGAATGTAAATGCGACACTTCCTTGCAAGGAAATACCGTTTGCAGATGTCTACGTATCGAAGCAATAGGGTTCAAATGCTTCTTAAAACGCGATATCGCATCTCATTTCTATTTTTCATGGTAAGATATAATATGATTTGCGAAGTGTTATGTATTCCTCGTCTACACTTCAAATGAATGTAAATGCGACACTCGCTCGCTAGGAAATAGCGTTTGCAGATGTCTACGTATCGTAGCAATAGAGTTCTAATGCTTCTTAAAACGCGATATCGCATCTCCTTTCTATGTTTCATGGTAAGATATAATATGATTTGCGAAGTGTTATGTATTCCTCGTCTACACTTCAAATGAATGTAAATGCGACACTTCCTGGCAAGGAAATAGCGTTTGCAGATGTCTTCTGTAACGTCAGGCGTACCGCCTGCCACCCTCCGGCGTCCACCTCATCATCCCCAGCATCCGTATCCGGAGCCCCTGCCCACGGGCCACCCGCCGACTCGCCGTCCCTACAGAAGGAGACAAAGGTACGAGAGGGAAGAAGGATGCAGCATGCCGCGCCCACGCGCGATCTCCACACACGAGGGGGAGGACTTCACCCCGTATTACGAGGGCGAGGAGCTCTCCGACACATACTGGGTCGAATCCCCAGCGATCACGAAGCCCTATACGTACTTCTCGTACATGTGGGATTAGAATAAGGACACTACTCACCTATGTACATACACACCAACACACACCTAGATTTAAGTGAATATATGTATATATTTCATTCATGCACGGCTATGTTCCGTGCACTCGCGCGCACACTCGACGCTCGCGGCTCACGCTTAACGCGGGCCGCGCCCCACTCCGAACGGCCGCCCCACCACGAGGGCCGAGCGGCCGCCCTACTCCGACCGTCCGCCCCACCGCGAGGGCCCAGCGACTCGCGCGCCGCGCGACCCGAGGAGGTCGCGGACGCGAGATCCGAGAGTCAGTTCCAATCTCACCTCCGAACGGGAGAGTTGGTATCTCATCTCCGAACTGGAGAGTTCGTATCTCACCTCCGAACGGGAGAGTTGCTAACTCATCTCCGAACCGAGGAGTTCTAATCCAGCATCCGAACGATGCACTTCCGATCCGAGCAATAGGCTCATTCGCAACGAGCAATTAGCTCTAATGCATTCGTCTCTATCCATACTCCCATAGCGGAGTCCATTCGATACTTTATACTATTTCTAATTCTCATTGTAATCGCTAGTCAGTAACTTAGAATTTAGTCAAGTGTATCTAGTATAGTGAAATCATAGAATATAGTTTATTTTACCAGATTCAAAGTATCTTTATTCAAGTTCAAATACAATTCCTTAATTCTACTCCACGGGTACGCTCGCGATTATTCTATTTCTATATCTCATCTACGATAGTCTTGAGGCTCGACGACTAGAGCGAACCAGCGCTTAGTTGCTCCATCCTCACTTCTACCGTGTACAGAATATCTTGCGCCCAGGTCGATCCCGGTAAGCTAGAGCGAACCAACGCTTAGCCGTGCCGTATTCAACCGAAGTTCAAGTATTCTCGATGAGCCTTGCACCTCCGACAAAGCGTACACGACGCGCGGGGAGGAGAGAGTTTATTCGTCGTCTCGCTCGGGAATACGTGGGTGATGCACCAGAATATTCAATTTCCTACGTACGAGTCCTGGTTCCTGTAAAGGAGGTTTCCTTCACCGCACGACCCGTACGAGTCGCCAATCGTAAGGGCCAAACGCCGATACCTGCCAGCCGGAGTCAACCCGCCTGGACGCTTATTCCCGTAGACGTACCTCCGTTCCAGCCGTACGCCGCCGCCATCCCGGTTGCGGATCCAAGGCGCTCCAGGTACCTGGAAAGAGAAATCAGACAGCGGAATCAAGCCTTCGCAAGGTAAGTTTAGTGTTGATTACCGTTTTATCGAGTCCGAAACGCCAACGAACCCGGTCCGGACGCAATTCGCGTTATTTTCGGGAACGGTTACGACTTTGTGCCACCGTTGCGAGCGCAACCGCACCTCGGGACGTGACAATATCGCATCTCATTTCTATGTTTCATGGTAAGATATAATATGATTTGCGAAGTGTTATGCATTCCTCGTCTACGATTCAAATGAACGTAAATGCGACACTTCCTTCCAAGGAAATAGCGTTTGCAGATGTCTACGTATCGTAACAATAGAGTTCTTATGATACTTAAAACGCGATATCGCATCTCATTTCTATGATTCATGGTAAGATATAATATGATTTCCGAAGTGTTATGTATTCCTCGCCTACACTTCAAATCAATGTAAATACGACACTTCCTCGCAAGGAAATAGCTTTTGCAGATGTCTACCTATCGTAGCAATAGAGTTCTAATGCTTCTTAAAACGCGATATCGCATCTCATTTCTTTGTTTCATGGTAAGATATAATATGATTTGCGGAGTGTTATGTATTCCTCGTCTACACTTCAAATGAATGTAAATGCGACTCTTCCTTGCAAGGAATTAGCGTTTGCAAATGTCTACGTATCGAAGCAATAGGGTTCAAATGCTTCTTAAAACGCGATATCGCATCTCATTTCTATGTTTCATGGTAAGATATAATATGATTTGCGAAGTGTTATGTATTCCTCGTCTACACTTCAAATGAATGTAAATGCGACACTCGCTCGCTAGGAAATAGCGTTTGCAGATGTCTACGTATCGTAGCAATAGAGTTCTAATGCTTCTTAAAACGCGATATCGCATCTCCTTTCTATGTTTCATGGTAAGATATAATATGATTTGCGAAGTGTTATGTATTCCTCGTCTACACTTCAAATGAATGTAAATGCGACACTTCCTTGCAAGGAAATAGCGTTTGCAGATGTCTACGTATCGAAGCAATAGAGTTCAAATGCTTCTTAAAACGCGATATCGCATCTCATTTCTATGTTTCATGGTAAGATATAATATGATTTGCGAAGTGTTATGCATTCCTCGTCTACGATTCAAATGAACGTAAATGCGACACTTCCTTCCAAGGAAATAGCGTTTGCAGATGTCTACGTATCGTAACAATAGAGTTCTTATGATACTTAAAACGCGATATCGCATCTCATTTCTATGATTCATGGTAAGATATAATATGATTTGCGAAGTGTTATGTATTCCTCGTCTACACTTCAAATCAATGTAAATACGACACTTCCTTGCAAGGAAATAGCGTTTGCAGATGTCTACCTATCGTAGCAATAGAGTTCTAATGCTTCTTAAAACGCGATATCGCATCTCATTTCTTTGTTTCATGGTAAGATATAATATGATTTGCGAAGTGTTATGTATTCCTCGTCTACACTTCAAATCAATGTAAATACGACACTTCCTTGCAAGGAAATAGCGTTTGCAGATGTCTACCTATCGTAGCAATAGAGTTCTAATGCTTCTTAAAACGCGATATCGCATCTCATTTCTATGTTTCATGGTAAGATATAATATGATTTGGGGAGTGTTATGTATTCCTCGTCTACACTTCAAATGAATGTAAATGCGACACTTCCTTGCAAGGAAATAGCGTTTGCAGATGTCTACGTATCGAAGCAATAGGGTTCAAATGCTTCTTAAAACGCGATATCGCATCTCATTTCTATGTTTCATGGTAAGATACAATATGATTTGCGAAGTGTTATGTATTCCTCGTCTACACTTCAAATCAATGTAAATACGACACTTCCTTGCAAGGAAATAGCGTTTGCAGATGTCTACCTATCGTAGCAATAGAGTTCTAATGCTTCTTAAAACGCGATATCGCATCTCATTTCTATGTTTCATGGTAAGATATAATATGATTTGCGAAGTGTTATGTATTCCTCGTCTACACCTCAAATGAATGAAAATGCGACACTTCCTTGTAAGGAAATAGCGTTCGCAGATGTCTATCTATCGTAGCAATAGTTTTCTAATGCTTCTTAAAACGCGATATCGCATCCCATTTCTATGTTTCATGGTAAGATATAATATGATTTGCGAAGTATCATGTATTCCTCGTCTACACTTCAATTGAATGTAAATACGACACTTCCTTGCAAGGAAATAGCGTTTGCAGATGTCTACGTACCGAAGCAATAGAGTTGAAATGCTTCTTAAAACGAGATATTGCATCTCATATCTATGTTTCATGATAAGATATAATATTCATTGCGAAGTGTTATGCATTCCTTGTCTACGATTCAAATGAATGTAAGTGCGACACTTGCTTGCAAGGAAATAGCGTTTGCAGATGTCTACGTATCGAAGCAATAGAGTTCAAATGCTTCTTAAAACGCGATATCGCATCTCATTTCTATGTTTCATGGTAAGATATAATATGATTTGCGAAGTGTTATGTTTTCCACGTCTACACCTCAAATGAATGTAAATGCGACACTTGCTTGCAAGGAAATAGCGAATCCAGATGTCTACCTATCGTAGCAATAGAGTTCTAATGCTTCTTAAAACGCGATATCGCATCTCATTTCTATGTTTCATGGTAAGATATAATATGATTTGCGAAGTATCATGTATTCCTCGTCTACACTTCAAATGAATGTAAATGCGACACTTCCTTGCTAGGAAATAGCGTCTGCAGATGTCTAGGTATCGTAGCAATAGATTTCTAATGCTTCTTAAAACGCGATATCGCATCTCATTTCTATGTTTCTTGGTAAGATATAATATGATTTGCGAAGTGTTATGTATTCCTCGTCTACACATCAAATGAATGTAAATGCGACACTTCCTTGCAAGGAAATAGCGTTTGCAGATGTCTACGGATCGAAGCAATAGAGTTCAAATGCTTCTTAAAACGCGATATCGCATCTCATTTCTATGTTTCATGGTAAGATATAATATGATTTGCGAAGTGTTATGCATTCCTCGTCTACGATTCAAATGAACGTAAATGCGACACTTCCTTCCAAGGAAATAGCGTTTGCAGATGTCTACGTATCGTAACAATAGAGTTCTTATGATACTTAAAACGCGATATCGCATCTCATTTCTATGATTCATGGTAAGATATAATATGATTTGCGAAGTGTTATGTATTCCTCGTCTACACTTCAAATCAATGTAAATACGACACTTCCTTGCAAGGAAATAGCGTTTGCAGATGTCTACCTATCGTAGCAATAGAGTTCTAATGCTTCTTAAAACGCGATATCGCATCTCATTTCTATGTTTCATGGTAAGATATAATATGATTTGGGGAGTGTTATGTATTCCTCGTCTACACTTCAAATGAATGTAAATGCGACACTTCCTTGCAAGGAAATAGCGTTTGCAGATGTCTACGTATCGAAGCAATAGGGTTCAAATGCTTCTTAAAACGCGATATCGCATCTCATTTCTATGTTTCATGGTAAGATACAATATGATTTGCGAAGTGTTATGTATTCCTCGTCTACACTTCAAATCAATGTAAATACGACACTTCCTTGCAAGGAAATAGCGTTTGCAGATGTCTACCTATCGTAGCAATAGAGTTCTAATGCTTCTTAAAACGCGATATCGCATCTCATTTCTATGTTTCATGGTAAGATATAATATGATTTGGGGAGTGTTATGTATTCCTCGTCTACACTTCAAATGAATGTAAATGCGACACTTCCTTGCAAGGAAATAGCGTTTGCAGATGTCTACGTATCGAAGCAATAGGGTTCAAATGCTTCTTAAAACGCGATATAGCATCTCATTTCTATGTTTCATGGTAAGATATAATATGATTTGCGAAATGTTATGTATTCCTCGTCTACACTTCAAATGAATGTAAATGCGACACTCGCTCGCTAGGAAATAGCGTTTGCAGATGTCTACCTATCGTAGCAATAGTGTTCTAATGCTTCTTAAAACGCGATATCGCATCTCATTTCTATGTATCATGGTAAGATATAATATTCATTGCGAAGTGTTATGCATTCCTCGTCTACGATTCAAATGAAAGTAAATGCGACACTTCCTTGCAAGGAAACAGCGATTGCAGGTGTCCACGAATCGTAGCAATAGAGTTCAAATGCTTCTTAAAACGCGTTATCGCATCTCATTTCTATGTTTCATGGTAAGATATAATATGATTTGCGATGTGTTATGCATTCCTCGTCTACGATTCAACTGAAGGTAAATGCGATACTTCCTTGCAAGGAAACAGCGATTGCAGATGTCTACGTATCGTAGCAATAGAGTTCAAATGCTTCTTAAAACGCGATATCGCATCTCATTTCTATGTTTCATGGTAAGATATAATATGATTTGCGAAGTGTTATGTATTCCTCGTCTACACCTCAAATGAATGAAAATGCGACACTTCCTTGTAAGGAAATAGCGTTCGCAGATGTCTATCTATCGTAGCAATAGTTTTCTAATGCTTCTTAAAACGCGATATCGCATCCCATTTCTATGTTTCATGGTAAGATATAATATGATTTGCGAAGTATCATGTATTCCTCGTCTACACTTCAATTGAATGTAAATACGACACTTCCTTGCAAGGAAATAGCGTTTGCAGATGTCTACGTACCGAAGCAATAGAGTTGAAATGCTTCTTAAAACGAGATATTGCATCTCATATCTATGTTTCATGATAAGATATAATATTCATTGCGAAGTGTTATGCATTCCTTGTCTACGATTCAAATGAATGTAAGTGCGACACTTGCTTGCAAGGAAATAGCGTTTGCAGATGTCTACGTATCGAAGCAATAGAGTTCAAATGCTTCTTAAAACGCGATATCGCATCTCATTTCTATGTTTCATGGTAAGATATAATATGATTTGCGAAGTGTTATGTTTTCCACGTCTACACCTCAAATGAATGTAAATGCGACACTTGCTTGCAAGGAAATAGCGAATCCAGATGTCTACCTATCGTAGCAATAGAGTTCTAATGCTTCTTAAAACGCGATATCGCATCTCATTTCTATGTTTCATGGTAAGATATAATATGATTTGCGAAGTATCATGTATTCCTCGTCTACACTTCAAATGAATGTAAATGCGACACTTCCTTGCTAGGAAATAGCGTCTGCAGATGTCTAGGTATCGTAGCAATAGATTTCTAATGCTTCTTAAAACGCGATATCGCATCTCATTTCTATGTTTCTTGGTAAGATATAATATGATTTGCGAAGTGTTATGTATTCCTCGTCTACACATCAAATGAATGTAAATGCGACACTTCCTTGCAAGGAAATAGCGTTTGCAGATGTCTACGGATCGAAGCAATAGAGTTCAAATGCTTCTTAAAACGCGATATCGCATCTCATTTCTATGTTTCATGGTAAGATATAATATGATTTGCGAAGTGTTATGCATTCCTCGTCTACGATTCAAATGAACGTAAATGCGACACTTCCTTCCAAGGAAATAGCGTTTGCAGATGTCTACGTATCGTAACAATAGAGTTCTTATGATACTTAAAACGCGATATCGCATCTCATTTCTATGATTCATGGTAAGATATAATATGATTTGCGAAGTGTTATGTATTCCTCGTCTACACTTCAAATCAATGTAAATACGACACTTCCTTGCAAGGAAATAGCGTTTGCAGATGTCTACCTATCGTAGCAATAGAGTTCTAATGCTTCTTAAAACGCGATATCGCATCTCATTTCTATGTTTCATGGTAAGATATAATATGATTTGGGGAGTGTTATGTATTCCTCGTCTACACTTCAAATGAATGTAAATGCGACACTTCCTTGCAAGGAAATAGCGTTTGCAGATGTCTACGTATCGAAGCAATAGGGTTCAAATGCTTCTTAAAACGCGATATCGCATCTCATTTCTATGTTTCGTGGTAAGATACAATATGATTTGCGAAGTGTTATGTATTCCTCGTCTACACTTCAAATCAATGTAAATACGACACTTCCTTGCAAGGAAATAGCGTTTGCAGATGTCTACCTATCGTAGCAATAGAGTTCTAATGCTTCTTAAAACGCGATATCGCATCTCATTTCTATGTTTCATGGTAAGATATAATATGATTTGGGGAGTGTTATGTATTCCTCGTCTACACTTCAAATGAATGTAAATGCGACACTTCCTTGCAAGGAAATAGCGTTTGCAGATGTCTACGTATCGAAGCAATAGGGTTCAAATGCTTCTTAAAACGCGATATCGCATCTCATTTCTATGTTTCATGGTAAGATATAATATGATTTGCGAAATGTTATGTATTCCTCGTCTACACTTCAAATGAATGTAAATGCGACACTCGCTCGCTAGGAAATAGCGTTTGCAGATGTCTACCTATCGTAGCAATAGTGTTCTAATGCTTCTTAAAACGCGATATCGCATCTCATTTCTATGTATCATGGTAAGATATAATATTCATTGCGAAGTGTTATGCATTCCTCGTCTACGATTCAAACGAAAGTAAATGCGATACTTCCTTGCAAGGAGGTAGCATTTGCAGATGTCTACCTATCGTAGCAATAGTGTTGTAATGCTTCTTAAAACGCGATATCGCATCTCATTTCTATGTATCATGGTAAGATATAATATTCATTGCGAAGTGTTATGCATTCCTCGTCTACGATTCAAATGAAAGTAAATGCGACACTTCCTTGCAAGG
The DNA here is from genome assembly GCF_050948175.1 of Xylocopa sonorina. Classification (NCBI taxonomy): domain Eukaryota; kingdom Metazoa; phylum Arthropoda; class Insecta; order Hymenoptera; family Apidae; genus Xylocopa; species Xylocopa sonorina. The sequence continues at coordinate 85,162 of NW_027490612.1, forward strand.
AAACAGCGATTGCAGATGTCCACGAATCGTAGCAATAGAGTTCAAATGCTTCTTAAAACGCGTTATCGCATCTCATTTCTATGTTTCATGGTAAGATATAATATGATTTGCGATGTGTTATGCATTCCTCGTCTACGATTCAACTGAAAGTAAATGCGATACTTCCTTGCAAGGAAACAGCGATTGCAGATGTCTACGTATCGTAGCAATAGAGTTCAAATGCTTCTTAAAACGCGATATCGCATCTCATTTTTATGTTTCATGGTAAGATATAATATGATTTGCGAAGTGTTATGTATTCCTCGTCTACACCTCAAATGAATGAAAATGCGACACTTCCTTGTAAGGAAATAGCGTTCGCAGATGTCTATCTATCGTAGCAATAGTTTTCTAATGCTTCTTAAAACGCGATATCGCATCCCATTTCTATGTTTCATGGTAAGATATAATATGATTTGCGAAGTATCATGTATTCCTCGTCTACACTTCAAATGAATGTAAATACGACACTTCCTTGCAAGGAAATAGCGTTTGCAGATGTCTACGTACCGAAGCAATAGAGTTGAAATGCTTCTTAAAACGAGATATTGCATCTCATATCTATGTTTCATGATAAGATATAATATTCATTGCGAAGTGTTATGCATTCCTTGTCTACGATTCAAATGAATGTAAGTGCGACACTTGCTTGCAAGGAAATAGCGTTTGCAGATGTCTACGTATCGAAGCAATAGAGTTCAAATGCTTCTTAAAACGCGATATCGCATCTCATTTCTATGTTTCATGGTAAGATATAATATGATTTGCGAAGTGTTATGTTTTCCACGTCTACACCTCAAATGAATGTAAATGCGACACTTGCTTGCAAGGAAATAGCGAATCCAGATGTCTACCTATCGTAGCAATAGAGTTCAAATGCTTCTTAAAACGCGATATCGCATCTCATTTCTATGTTTCATGGTAAGATATAATATGATTTGCGAAGTGTTATGTTTTCCTCGTCTACACCACAAATGAATGTAAATGCGACACTTGCTTGCAAGGAAATAGCGAATCCAGATGTCTACCTATCGTAGCAATAGAGTTCTAATACCTCTTAAAACGCGATATCGCATCTCATTTCTATGTTTCATGGTAAGATATAATATGATTTGCGAAGTGTTATGTATTCCTCGTCTACACTTCAAATGAATGTAAATGCGACACTTCCTTGCAAGGAAATAGCGTTTGCAGGTGTCTACGTGTCGTAGCAACAGAGTTCTAATGCTTCTTAAAACGCGATATCGCATCTCATTACTATGTTTCATGGTAAGATATAATAAGATTTGCGAAGTGTCATGTATTCCTCGTCTACACTTCAAATGAATGTGAATGCGACACTTGCTCGCTAGGAAATAGCGTTTGCAGATGTCTAGGTATCGTAGCAATAGAGTTCTAATGCTACTTAAAACGCGATATCGCATCTCATTTCTATGTTTCATGGTAAGATATAATATGATTTGCGAAGTGTTATGTTTTCCACGTCTACACCTCAAATGAATGTAAATGCGACACTTCCTTGCAAGGAAATAGCGAATCCAGATGTCTACCTATCGTAGCAATAGAGTTCTAATGCTTCTTAAAACGCGATATCGCATCTCATTTCTATGTTTCATGGTAAGATATAATATGATTTGCGAAGTATCATGTATTCCTCGTCTACACTTCAAATGAATGTAAATGCGACACTTCCTTGCTAGGAAATAGCGTCTGCAGATGTCTAGGAATCGTAGCAATAGAGTTCTAATGATTCTTAAAACGCGATATCGCATCTCATTTCTATGTTTCATGGTAAGATATAATATGATTTGCGAAGTATCATGTATTCCTCGTCTACACTTCAAATGAATTTAAATGCGACACTTCCTTGCAAGGAAATAGCGTATGCAGATGTCTCTACCTATCGTAGCAATAGAGTTCTAATGCTTCTTAAAACGCGATATCGCATCCCATTTCTATGTTTCATGATAAGATATAATATTCATTGCGAAGTGTTATGCATTCCTCGTCTACACTTCAAATGAATGTAAATGCGACACTTCCTTGCAAGGAAATAGCGTTTGCAGGTGTCTACGTGTCGTAGCAACAGAGTTCTAATGCTTCTTAAAACGCGATATCGCATCTCATTACTATGTTTCATGGTAAGATATAATAAGATTTGCGAAGTGTCATGTATTCCTCGTCTACACTTCAAATGAATGTAAATACGACACTTCCTTGCAAGGAAATAGCGTTTGCAGATGTCTACGTACCGAAGCAATAGAGTTGAAATGCTTCTTAAAACGAGATATTGCATCTCATATCTATGTTTCATGATAAGATATAATATTCATTGCGAAGTGTTATGCATTCCTCGTCTACGATTCAAATGAATGTAAGTGCGACACTTGCTTGCAAGGAAATAGCGTTTGCAGATGTCTACGTATCATAGCAATGGATTTCTGATGCTTCTTAAAACGCGATACCGCATCTCATTTCTATGTTTCATGGTAAGATATAATATGATTTGCGAAGTATCATGTATTCCTCGTCTACACTTCAAATGAATGTAAATGCGACACTTCGTTGCAAGGATATAGCGTTTGCAAATGTCTACATATCGTAGGAATAGGTTTCTAATGCTTCTTAAAACGCGATATCGCATCCCATTTCTATGTTTCATGGTAAGATATAATATGATTTGCGAAGTATCATGTATTCTTCGTCTACACTTCAAATGAATGTAAATGCGACACTTCGTTGCAAGGAAATAGCGTTTGCAAATGTCTACCTATCGTAGCAATAGTTTTCTAATGCTTCTTAAAACGCGATAACGCATCCCATTTCTATGTTTCATGGTAAGATATAATATGATTTGCGAAGTATCATGTATTCCTCGTCTACACTTCAAATGAATGTAAATACGACACTTCCTTGCAAGGAAATAGCGTTTGCAGATGTCTACGTATCGAAGCAACAGAGTTCAAATGCTTCTTAAAACGAGATATTGCATCTCGTATCTATGTTTCATGATAAGATATAGTATTCATTGCGAAGTGTTATGCATTCCTCGTCTACGATTCAAGTGAATGTAAATGCGACACTTCCTTGCAAGGAAATAGCGTTTGCAGATGTCTATGTATCGAAGCAATAGAGTTCAAATGCTTCTTAAAACGCGATATCGCATGTCATTTCTATGTTTCATGGTAAGATATAATATGATTTGCGAAGTGTTATGTTTTCCTCGTCTACACTTCGAATGAATGTAAATGCGACACTTCCTTGCAAGGAAATAGCGTTTGCAGATGTCTACGTATCGAAGCAATAGAGTTCTAATGCTTCTTAAAACGCGATATCGCATCTCATTTCTATGTTTCATGGTAAGATATAATATGATTTGCGAAGTGTTATGCATTCCTCGTCTACGATTCAAATGAATGTAAATGCGACACTTCCTTGCAAGGAAATAGCGTTTGCAGATGTCTACGTATCGAAGCAATAGAGTTCAAATGCTTCCTAAAACGCGATATCGCATCTCATTTCTATGTTTCATGGTAAGATATAATATGATTTGCGAAGTGTTATGTATTCCTCGTCTACACTTCAAATGAATGTAAATGCGACACTTCCTTGCAAGGAAATAGCGTTTGCAGATGTCTACGTATCGAAGCAATAGAGTTCTAATGCTTCTTAAAACGCGATATCGCATCTCATTTCTATGTTTCATGGTAAGATATAATATGATTTGCGAAGTATCATGTATTCCTCGTCTACACTTCAAATGAATGTAAATGCGACACTTCCTTGCTAGGAAATAGCGTCTGCAGATGTCTAGGTATCGTAGCAATAGATTTCTAATGCTTCTTAAAACGCGATATCGCATCTCATTTCTATGTTTCTTGGTAAGATATAATATGATTTGCGAAGTGTTATGTATTCCTCGTCTACACTTCAAATGAATGTAAATGCGACACTTCCTTGCAAGGAAATAGCGTTTGCAGATGTCTACGTGTCGAAGCAATAGAGTTCTAATGCTTCTTAAAACGCGATATCGCATCTCATTTCTATGTTTCATGGTAAGATATAATATGATTTGCGAAGTGTTATGCATTCCTCGTCTACGATTCAAATGAATGTAAATGCGACACTTCCTTGCAAGGAAATAGCGTTTGCAGATGTCTACGTATCGAAACAATAGAGTTCAAATGCTTCTTAAAACGCGATATCGCATCTCATTTCTATGTTTCATGGTAAGATATAATATGATTTGCGAAGTATTATGTTTTCCTCGTCTACACCACAAATGAATGTAAATGCGACACTTGCTTGCAAGGAAATAGCGAATCCAGATGTCTACCTATCGTAGCAATAGAGTTCTAATACCTCTTAAAACGCGATATCGCATCTCATTTCTATGTTTCATGGTAAGATATAATATGATTTGCGAAGTGTTATGTATTCCTCGTCTACACTTCAAATGAATGTAAATGCGACACTTCCTTGCAAGGAAATAGCGTTTGCAGATGTCTACGTGTCGTAGCAACAGTGTTCTAATGCTTCTTAAAACGCGATATCGCATCTCATTACTATGTTTCATGGTAAGATATAATAAGATTTGCGAAGTGTCATGTATTCCTCGTCTACACTCCAAATGAATGTGAATGCGACACTTGCTCGCTAGGAAATAGCGTTTGCAGATGTCTAGGTATCGAAGCAATAGAGTTCTAATGCTACTTAAAACGCGATATCGCATCTCATTTCTATGTTTCATGGTAAGATATAATATGATTTGCGAAGTGTTATGTATTCCTCGTCTACACTTCAAATCAATGTAAATACGACACTTCCTTGCATGGAAATAGCGTTTGCAGATGTCTACCTATCGTAGCTATAGTAGAGTTCTAATGCTACTTAAAACGCGATATCGCATCTCATTTCTATGTTTCATGGTAAGATATAATATTCATTGCGAAGTGATATGCATTCCTCGTCTACGATTCAAACGAAAGTAAATGCGATACTTCCTTGCAAGGAAATAGCATTTGCAGATGTCTACCTATCGTAGCAATAGTGTTCTAATGCTTCTTAAAACGAGATATTGCATCTCATTTCTATGTTTCATGGTAAGATATAATATTCATTGCGAAGTGATATGCATTCCTCGTCTACGATTCAAACGAAAGTAAACGCGATACTTCCTTGCAAGGAAATAGCGTTTGCAGATGTCTACGTATCGTAGCAATAGATTTCTAATGCTTCTTAAAACGCGATATCGCATCTCATTTCTATGTTTCATGGTAAGAAATAATATGATTTGCGAAGTGTCATGTATTCCTCGTCTACACTTCAAATGAATGTAAATGCGACACTTCCTTGCAAGGAAATAGCGTATGCAGATGTCTCTACCTATCGTAGCAATAGAGTTCTAATGCTTCTTAAAACGCGATATCGCATCCCATTTCTATGTTTCATGATAAGATATAATATTCATTGCGAAGTGTTATGCATTCCTCGTCTACACTTCAAATGAATGTAAATGCGACACTTCCTTGCAAGGAAATAGCGTTTGCAGGTGTCTACGTGTCGTAGCAACAGAGTTCTAATGCTTCTTAAAACGCGATATCGCATCTCATTACTATGTTTCATGGTAAGATATAATAAGATTTGCGAAGTGTCATGTATTCCTCGTCTACACTTCAAATGAATGTAAATACGACACTTCCTTGCAAGGAAATAGCGTTTGCAGATGTCTACGTACCGAAGCAATAGAGTTGAAATGCTTCTTAAAACGAGATATTGCATCTCATATCTATGTTTCATGATAAGATATAATATTCATTGCGAAGTGTTATGCATTCCTCGTGTACGATTCAAATGAATGTAAGTGCGACACTTGCTTGCAAGGAAATAGCGTTTGCAGATGTCTACGTATCATAGCAATGGATTTCTGATGCTTCTTAAAACGCGATACCGCATCTCATTTCTATGTTTCATGGTAAGATATAATATGATTTGCGAAGTATCATGTATTCCTCGTCTACACTTCAAATGAATGTAAATGCGACACTTCGTTGCAAGGAAATAGCGTTTGCAAATTTCTACATATCGTAGGAATAGGTTTCTAATGCTTCTTAAAACGCGATATCGCATCCCATTTCTATGTTTCATGGTAAGATATAATATGATTTGCGAAGTATCATGTATTCTTCGTCTACACTTCAAATGAATGTAAATGCGACACTTCGTTGCAAGGAAATAGCGTTTGCAAATGTCTACCTATCGTAGCAATAGTTTTCTAATGCTTCTTAAAACGCGATAACGCATCCCATTTCTATGTTTCATGGTAAGATATAATATGATTTGCGAAGTATCATGTATTCCTCGTCTACACTTCAAATGAATGTAAATACGACACTTCCTTGCAAGGAAATAGCGTTTGCAGATGTCTACGTATCGAAGCAACAGAGTTCAAATGCTTCTTAAAACGAGATATTGCATCTCGTATCTATGTTTCATGATAAGATATAGTATTCATTGCGAAGTGTTATGCATTCCTCGTCTACGATTCAAGTGAATGTAAATGCGACACTTCCTTGCAAGGAAATAGCGTTTGCAGATGTCTATGTATCGAAGCAATAGAGTTCAAATGCTTCTTAAAACGCGATATCGCATGTCATTTCTATGTTTCATGGTAAGATATAATATGATTTGCGAAGTGTTATGTTTTCCTCGTCTACACTTCGAATGAATGTAAATGCGACACTTCCTTGCAAGGAAATAGCGTTTGCAGATGTCTACGTATCGAAGCAATAGAGTTCTAATGCTTCTTAAAACGCGATATCGCATCTCATTTCTATGTTTCATGGTAAGATATAATATGATTTGCGAAGTGTTATGCATTCCTCGTCTACGATTCAAATGAATGTAAATGCGACACTTCCTTGCAAGGAAATAGCGTTTGCAGATGTCTACGTATCGAAGCAATAGAGTTCAAATGCTTCTTAAAACGCGATATCGCATCTCATTTCTATGTTTCATGGTAAGATATATTATGATTTGCGAAGTGTTATGTTTTCCACGTCTACACCTCAAATGAATGTAAATGCGACACTTCCTTGCAAGGAAATAGCGAATCCAGATGTCTACCTATCGTAGCAATAGAGTTCTAATGCTTCTTAAAACGCGATATCGCATCTCATTTCTATGTTTCATGGTAAGATATAATATGATTTGCGAAGTGTTATGTATTCCTCGTCTACACTTCAAATGAATGTAAATGCGACACTTCCTTGCAAGGAAATAGCGTTTGCAGATGTCTACGTATCGAAGCAATAGAGTTCTAATGCTTCTTAAAACGCGATATCGCATCTCATTTCTATGTTTCATGGTAAGATATAATATGATTTGCGAAGTGTTATGTTTTCCACGTCTACACCTCAAATGAATGTAAATGCGACACTTCCTTGCAAGGAAATAGCGAATCCAGATGTCTACCCATCGTAGCAATAGAGTTCTAATGCTTCTTAAAACGCGATATCGCATCTCATTTCTATGTTTCATGGTAAGATATAATATGATTTGCGAAGTGTTATGTATTCCTCGTCTACACTTCAAATGAATGTAAATGCGACACTTCCTTGCAAGGAAATAGCGTTTGCAGATGTCTACGTATCGAAGCAATAGAGTTCTAATGCTTCTTAAAACGCGATACCGCATCTCATTTCTATGTTTCATGGTAAGATATAATATGATTTGCGAAGTATCATGTATTCCTCGTCTACACTTCAAATGAATGTACATGCGACACTTCCTTGCTAGGAAATAGCGTCTGCAGATGTCTAGGTATCGTAGCAATAGATTTCTAATGCTTCTTAAAACGCGATATCGCATCTCATTTCTATGTTTCTTGGTAAGATATAATATGATTTGCGAAGTGTTATGTATTCCTCGTCTACACTTCAAATGAATGTAAATGCGACACTTCCTTGCAAGGAAATAGCGTTTGCAGATGTCTACGTGTCGAAGCAATAGAGTTCTAATGCTTCTTAAAACGCGATATCGCATCTCATTTCTATGTTTCATGGTAAGATATAATATGATTTGCGAAGTGTTATGCATTCCTCGTCTACGATTCAAATGAATGTAAATGCGACACTTCCTTGCAAGGAAATAGCGTTTGCAGATGTCTACGTATCGAAACAATAGAGTTCAAATGCTTCTTAAAACGCGATATCGCATCTCATTTCTATGTTTCATGGTAAGATATAATATGATTTGCGAAGTGTTATGTTTTCCTCGTCTACACCACAAATGAATGTAAATGCGACACTTGCTTGCAAGGAAATAGCGAATCCAGATGTCTACCTATCGTAGCAATAGAGTTCTAATACCTCTTAAAACGCGATATCGCATCTCATTTCTATGTTTCATGGTAAGATATAATATGATTTGCGAAGTGTTATGTATTCCTCGTCTACACTTCAAATGAATGTAAATGCGACACTTCCTTGCAAGGAAATAGCGTTTGCAGATGTCTACGTGTCGTAGCAACAGTGTTCTAATGCTTCTTAAAACGCGATATCGCATCTCATTACTATGTTTCATGGTAAGATATAATAAGATTTGCGAAGTGTCATGTATTCCTCGTCTACACTCCAAATGAATGTGAATGCGACACTTGCTCGCTAGGAAATAGCGTTTGCAGATGTCTAGGTATCGAAGCAATAGAGTTCTAATGCTACTTAAAACGCGATATCGCATCTCATTTCTATGTTTCATGGTAAGATATAATATGATTTGCGAAGTGTTATGTATTCCTCGTCTACACTTCAAATCAATGTAAATACGACACTTCCTTGCATGGAAATAGCGTTTGCAGATGTCTACCTATCGTAGCTATAGTAGAGTTCTAATGCTTCTTAAAACGCGATATCGCATCTCATTTCTATGTTTCATGGTAAGATATAATATTCATTGCGAAGTGATATGCATTCCTCGTCTACGATTCAAACGAAAGTAAATGCGATACTTCCTTGCAAGGAAATAGCATTTACAGATGTCTACCTATCGTAGCAATAGTGTTCTAATGCTTCTTAAAACGAGATATTGCATCTCATTTCTATGTTTCATGGTAAGATATAATATTCATTGCGAAGTGATATGCATTCCTCGTCTACGATTCAAACGAAAGTAAATGCGATACTTCCTTGCAAGGAAATAGCGTTTGCAGATGTCTACGTATCGTAGCAATAGATTTCTAATGCTTCTTAAAACGCGATATCGCATCTCATTTCTATGTTTCATGGTAAGAAATAATATGATTTGCGAAGTGTCATGTATTCCTCGTCTACACTTCAAATGAATGTAAATGCGACACTTCCTTGCAAGGAAATAGCGTTTGCAGGTGTCTACCTATCGTAGCAATAGAGTTCTAATGCTTCTTAAAACGCGATATCGTATCTCATTTCTATGTTTCATGGTAAGATATAATATTCATTGCGAAGTGATATGTATTCCTCGTCTACACTTCAAATGAATGTAAATGCGACACTTCCTTGCAAGGAAATAGCGTTTGCAGGTGTGTACGTGTCGTAGCAATAGAGTTCTAATGCTTCTTAAAACGCGATATCGCATCTCATTACTATGTTTCATGGTAAGATATAATAAGATTTGCGAAGTGTCATGTATTCCTCGTCTACACTTCAAATGAATGTGAATGCGACACTTGCTCGCTAGGAAATAGCGTTTGCAGATGTCTAGGTATCGTAGCAATAGAGTTCTAATGCTTCTTAAAACGCGATATCGCATCTCATTTCTATGTTTCATGGTAAGATATAAAATGATTTGCGAAGTGTTATGTATTCCTTGTCTACACTTCAAATCAATGTAAATACGACACTTACTTGCAAGGAAATAGCGTTTGCAGATGTCTACCTATCGTAGCAATAGAGTTCTGATGCTTCTTAAAACGCGATATCGTATCTCATTTCTATGTTTCATGGTAAGATATAATATTCATTGCGAAGTGTTATGCATTCCTCGTCTGCGATTCAAACGAAAGTAAATGCGATACTTCCTTGCAAGGAAATAGCATTTGCAGATGTCTACCTATCGTAGCAATAGTGTTCTAATGCTGAATAAAAGGCGATATCGCATCTCATTTCTATGTATCATGGTAAGATATAATATACATTGCGAAGTGTTATGCATTCCTCGTCTACGATTCAAATGAAAGTAAATGCGACACTTCCTTGCAAGGAAACAGCGATTGCAGATGTCCACGTATCGTAGCAATAGAGTTCAAATGCTTCTTAAAACGCGTTATCGCATCTCATTTCTATGTTTCATGGTAAGATATAATATGATTTGCGAAGTGTTATGCATTCCTCGTCTACGATTCAACTGAAAGTAAATGCGATAACTTCCTTGCAAGGAAACAGCGATTGCAGATGTCTACGTATCGTAGCAATAGAGTTCAAATGCTTCTTAAAACGCGATATCGCATCTCATTTCTATGTTTCATGGTAAGATATAATATGATTTGCGAAGTGTTATGTATTCCTCGTCTACACCTCAAATGAATGAAAATGCGACACTTCCTTGCAAGGAAATAGCGTTTGCAGATGTCTACGTATCGTAGCAATAGAGTTCTAATGCTTCTTAAAACGCGATATCGCATCTCATTTCTATGTTTCATGGTAAGATATAATATGATTTGCGAAGTGTTATGCATTCCTCGTCTACGATTCAGATGAACGTAAATGCGACACTTCCTTCCAAGGAAATAGCGTTTGCAGATGTCTACGTATCGTAACAATAGAATACTTATGATTCTTAAATCGCGATATCGCATCTCATTTCTATGTTTCATGGTAAGATATAATATGATTTGTGAAGTGTTATGTATTCCTCGTCTACACTTCAAATCAATGTAAATACGACACTTCCTTGCAAGGAAATAGCGTTTGCAGATGTCTACCTATCGTAGCAATAGAGTTCTAATGCTTCTTAAAACGCGATATCGCATCTCATTTCTATGTTTCATGGTAAGATATAATATGATTTGCGATGTGTTATGCATTCCTCGTCTACGATTCAACTGAAAGTAAATGCGATACTTCCTTGCAAGGAAACAGCGATTGCAGATGTCTACGTATCGTAGCAATAGAGTTCAAATGCTTCTTAAAACGCGATATCGTATCTCATTTCTATGTTTCATGGTAAGATATAATATTCATTGCGAAGTGTTATGCATTCCTCGTCTACGATTCAAACGAAAGTAAATGCGATACTTCCTTGCAAGGAAATAGCATTTGCAGATGTCTACCTATCGTAGCAATAGTGTTCTAATGCTTCTTAAAACGCGATATCGCATCTCATTACTATGTTTCATGGTAAGATATAATAAGATTTGCGAAGTGTCATGTATTCCTCGTCTACACTTCAAATGAATGTGAATGCGACACTTGCTCGCTAGGAAATAGCGTTTGCAGATGTCTAGGTATCGTAGCAATAGAGTTCTAATGCTTCTTAAAACGCGATATCGCATCTCATTTCTATGTTTCATGGTAAGATATAAAATGATTTGCGAAGTGTTATGTTTTCCTCGTCTACACTTCGAATGAATGTAAATGCGACACTTCCTTGCAAGGAAATAGCGTTTGCAGATGTCTACGTATCGAAGCAATAGAGTTCTAATGCTTCTTAAAACGCGATATCGCATCTCATTTCTATGTTTCATGGTAAGATATAATATGATTTGCGAAGTGTTATGCATTCCTCGTCTACGATTCAAATGAATGTAAATGCGACACTTCCTTGCAAGGAAATAGCGTTTGCAGATGTCTACGTATCGAAGCAATAGAGTTCAAATGCTTCCTAAAACGCGATATCGCATCTCATTTCTATGTTTCATGGTAAGATATAATATGATTTGCGAAGTGTTATGTATTCCTCGTCTACACTTCAAATGAATGTAAATGCGACACTTCCTTGCAAGGAAATAGCGTTTGCAGATGTCTACGTATCGAAGCAATAGAGTTCTAATGCTTCTTAAAACGCGATATCGCATCTCATTTCTATGTTTCATGGTAAGATATAATATGATTTGCGAAGTATCATGTATTCCTCGTCTACACTTCAAATGAATGTAAATGCGACACTTCCTTGCTAGGAAATAGCGTCTGCAGATGTCTAGGTATCGTAGCAATAGATTTCTAATGCTTCTTAAAACGCGATATCGCATCTCATTTCTATGTTTCTTGGTAAGATATAATATGATTTGCGAAGTGTTATGTATTCCTCGTCTACACTTCAAATGAATGTAAATGCGACACTTCCTTGCAAGGAAATAGCGTTTGCAGATGTCTACGTGTCGAAGCAATAGAGTTCTAGTGCTTCTTAAAACGCGATATCGCATCTCATTTCTATGTTTCATGGTAAGATATAATATGATTTGCGAAGTGTTATGCATTCCTCGTCTACGATTCAAATGAATGTAAATGCGACACTTCCTTGCAAGGAAATAGCGTTTGCAGATGTCTACGTATCGAAACAATAGAGTTCAAATGCTTCTTAAAACGCGATATCGCATCTCATTTCTATGTTTCATGGTAAGATATAATATGATTTGCGAAGTATTATGTTTTCCTCGTCTACACCACAAATGAATGTAAATGCGACACTTGCTTGCAAGGAAATAGCGAATCCAGATGTCTACCTATCGTAGCAATAGAGTTCTAATACCTCTTAAAACGCGATATCGCATCTCATTTCTATGTTTCATGGTAAGATATAATATGATTTGCGAAGTGTTATGTATTCCTCGTCTACACTTCAAATGAATGTAAATGCGACACTTCCTTGCAAGGAAATAGCGTTTGCAGATGTCTACGTGTCGTAGCAACAGTGTTCTAATGCTTCTTAAAACGCGATATCGCATCTCATTACTATGTTTCATGGTAAGATATAATAAGATTTGCGAAGTGTCATGTATTCCTCGTCTACACTCCAAATGAATGTGAATGCGACACTTGCTCGCTAGGAAATAGCGTTTGCAGATGTCTAGGTATCGAAGCAATAGAGTTCTAATGCTACTTAAAACGCGATATCGCATCTCATTTCTATGTTTCATGGTAAGATATAATATGATTTGCGAAGTGTTATGTATTCCTCGTCTACACTTCAAATCAATGTAAATACGACACTTCCTTGCATGGAAATAGCGTTTGCAGATGTCTACCTATCGTAGCTATAGTAGAGTTCTAATGCTACTTAAAACGCGATATCGCATCTCATTTCTATGTTTCATGGTAAGATATAATATTCATTGCGAAGTGATATGCATTCCTCGTCTACGATTCAAACGAAAGTAAATGCGATACTTCCTTGCAA